>NW_026652294.1:19243651-19366550 GCF_009828535.3 Hylobates moloch | reverse complement strand
ACACACACACACACACACACACACACACTGCCTCGTCCACTCCCCATCCGCATCCATCTAGATGGCCCATCAAGATATTTTGCTAAAGACAAAAATTCCCTCAAGCATCTCCGCGGCCCCGCTTTGAATATGTTTTCTCCTGCCTCAATAGGACATACGTTTCTTGAATGCTTTCTGTGTGCCAAGCGTTGTTACATGCACTGTCTCATGTCCTCGCAGAAATCTCCATGTAGCAGAGAGTAAACTGAGGCGGGTGGAGGTGGTGCCTTTGAGCTAAGGCTGAGTGAAGATTGGTGCATCCTGGGGTCCTCTCTGCCAGGCGCACACTGAATGGGAGGGCTGGGCCTGAGCCCTCACTTGCCTCCCAACAACTCTCCCCTGAAGCAGAAAAAAGCAGAAAAGGGGATGAAGCTGTGATGCAGAGAAGCCTGATCCAGACACCAGCTCACTCTGGGGGAACCCACACATCCCTGAAGAATGGGGCTGGTGCCAGGGAACCCCCAGAGCCATGCTGGCACCAGTAGGAAGAGGAAGCAGGAGGCAGAGGGAAGACCTTCCCAGGCAGCCTGGCTCCACAGCAGATTTGCTGGCCTCGGTAAGCAGGGAGCTCCCCATCACCGGGGTGTGCAAGCCAAGGTCAGAGGCTCGTTCCCTGAGGATAGAGTAGAGGGATGTCCAGATGCACTATCTCCAAGGTCCTCCCTCTCCCAGAATCTCTAGCATTGCCCCGAGGCCTTATATCAGCTGATGGTGTATGACAAGGTACCCCACAAGTCAGCAGCTTAAAACAACAAGCATTTAACCCTTTCTGTGAGTCAGAAAGGTATAAGTCAGGGTGTGGCTTTGCTGGGTCTCCTGGCTTGGGGTCTCTCAGGAGGCTGCAGTCAAAGCATTGGCTGAGACTGTGGTCAGCTCAAGGCTCTGCTGGAGAGGATACACCTCCCAGCTCACTCAGTGGCTGGTCGCGGGTTCACGTGTTGGCTGGGGGTATCATTTGCTCACCGGGTGGGCCTCTCCACAGGGTAGCTCATGGCATGACAGCTGACCACTCAAAAAGAGGGCTCTGGGAGAGAGAGTTTAAGGTGCTGAGCCCAGTGGAACCCACTTGGAAGGGACATCGCATCCCTGTCACTTCTATTCTATCCATTTGTTACAAGTGAGCCACTTGGCTCTGTCCCCATCCTTTGTTCTCCCTTGGGTACCAAAGGAGGGTGTGAGTAGCTGCAGGTGGATTCTTTGGAGGCTGTCTTAGGGCTGCATACCACAGGCCTCAATGTAGAATCAGAGTAGGGGGCTGTGAGCAGCCACATTTTACAGATAGGGGGACTGAGGGCAGAAGGGAAAAGTCAACACTCTGGCGTGTGTGTGTTGGGGTCTCTGGTGTGTGTGTTGGGGACCTCATCCAAGGTCACACGGCTTGTGAATTGCTGGAGCTCTGGTGTATGTGTTGGGGACCTCATCCAAGGTCACACAGCTTGTGAATTGCTGGGCCCAATTCAGGCTGGGGCCTGTAGGACTCTGGTTAAACATCTTGGGCCACATTAGAGGCCTCCCGTGCCATGCCCGAGGTGCCCCATCCTGGCAGAGACCATCCCTCCGAGTGCAGAGGGTAAGCAGGGAGGCAGGCAGGGCTCCAGGGACCTTGCTGCATCTGCGTCCGTGGACTGACATCCCTGAGAGTGACTGCATCCGTCAGGACACCCCAACTGTGCCCCAAACCTCTGCACATTGGACCCTGCCAGGAGGACAGGTCTGCAGGGGACAGGAAGGTAAATCCAGCCACCAGAGCTCACACCACACCTGCTCTCTGTCATTTATTCAGCAAACTCCCTTAAAGCTCTCCCATGTGCCAGGCTCTGCACTGGGCTTGGAGAGAGGCTGCCAAAAGGAACCACCATTGAGAAGATCTGGTCCCCAGCAGGCCTCAGATCTCTCTTCAGCTCCTCCCTGGGCAGCATGGCCCTGAGCCTCACTTGACCCAACTGTAAAATGGAGTCATCATCTCTGCTTTCCTCCCAGTGAAGATGCAAGAACTGGGCAATCCCACGGGTCCACCAGGGCTTTGACAAGGCAGGTGCTGGGTCAGAGCACTCTGGCAAGGAAGCAAAAGATGAAGGTTCCCATCTTGGCCCCAGCCTGGATCTGTGCCTAGTGATAGTTATCAGCCTGGATCTGTGCCCACTGCATTGTGTGGATGCACCACGCTGTGTTTCTCCATCACCTTTTGAGGAAACTTGGGTTGTTTCCACCTTCTGGCCATTATCAGTTAAGCTGCTGTGAACCTTCGCATCCAGGTCTCCTGGTGAAATGAATGCACACATCTCTCTTGGGTATTATGTGAGTGTCCCGTAGCTGCTGTAATAAACTATCACAAATGCAGTAGCTTAAAACAACACAGATTTAGTCTTGTACAGATCCGGAGGACAGCAGTTGGAAAGGAGACTCATGAACACCTCATGTCAAGGCAGCAGCAGCACGGGGCCCTGCTGGGGGCCGCGGGGGTGAATCCGTTTCCTTGCCTGCTCCAATTCCTAGAGGCACCCACATTCCTCAGCTTGTGGCCCTTTCCAGATGCGAGGACATCTCTCCCACCTCTGCTCCTGTGGTCACATCCCCTCCGCTGACTCTGAGCCTCCTGCCTTCCTCACTCAGGACCTTGTGATGGCATCAGGCCCAGCCAGTTAATCCAGCCTCATCTCTCTCTCCCAAAACCCTCAACGCCATCGTGTCAGCAGAGTCTCTTTCTCCGTATTGAGGTAGCGTTCCTTGGGATGGCCATCTTGCCCCGAGTAGGTTCCTTGATGTCCCTGTACTGTCTGCAGGGACACATTTACAAAACAGGATTAATAGCATCTCCCACTTTCAGGTCCCTGTGAGAATCCCTTAGAAAAATTTATGAAGGCGGCCGGGCACGGTGGCTCACACCTGTAATCCCAGCACTTTGGGAGGCCGAGGCAGGTGGATCACCTGAGGTCAGGGGTTTGAAACCAGCCTGACCAACATGGCGAAACCCCATCTCTAAAACTATTAAAAATACAAAAACTAGCTGGGCGTGGTGGTGGGTGCCTGTAATCCCAACTACTTGGGAGGCTGAGGCAGGAGAATTGCTTGAACTTGGGTGGCGGAGATTGCAGTGAGCCAAGATTGCGCCATTGCCTGGGCGACAGAGACTACATCTCAAAAAAAACAAAAATAAAAAATACCTGAAGGCTCCCAGCCCCACACCCCACGTGCATACAGTCATCGCCAACTAACAGAAGCCGTTGCCGCTGCTGGAGAACACATTGTCTCCAGTTCATCTGGAATGAGGCATGTTGTGCCTCATGACTCCTCTGCTTTTGTTGGCAGGAAGGGTTATTGTCACAGACCGTCTGCGTTCTGGAAGCTTTCATTATTATTCAAATTGCCAGGTGCTCTGTTACCTTCCCACTTAGGTTGCAGGTACCAGCCCACCAGGCCTGCCAGCTGCAGACCCTCCTCACCCCGTGGGCCCTGCTCCTGGTTCCAGGCTCAGCTCCTGTCTCGCCAGGGCCACTAGGGCCAGCAGGGCAGCCTGCTGCTCCCCAGCCTGCCCAGGCCACTGCCCCGGATGAGAGGGGCTGGCTGTGTGGCCCTGTGGTCAGCAGCACAGGCCAAGCTCCACTGCTAGCTAGATATGCAGTCCTGCGCTAGTGACATTGTCTCTCTGAGCCTCAGTTTCCTCATCAGCAAGTTGCAGGGACTAGTGGTCCCCACCCCGAGGCTGCTGAGAGAACTGAGGCTACACATGCATGGGAAGTGCTTGGCACAGTGCCTGGCACAGGAGAGAGAATCAGTACCCTGCAGCCCTAATCTTGCTGCTATGAGAATTAGAAATGATCTTCTATGTCGACTCCCCATAGCCTTGGGATCAGGTCCAGACACCTTCTGGCAGATGAAGGCCTTGTGGCTGCCGCCTCTCCAGACTCACCCCTGCCGGAAGCATCTTGTGCCGCGACAGCCATGCTCCTTGTGATCCTCTGAATGGCCTTGACTGAGGCTGTTCCATCTGCCGGGAGTGCCCTGTCGTCCCAACAAACCTTGTCCAGGGTCCAGCTCTGTGGCTGCTCCTGATAACTTTTTCCCCAATCTCCACCCCGGCTAGGGCCCCAAGACTGCTAGAAACTCGCCACTGACACAGCGTGGGTCCGCTGCTCTTGTTTTGGGGTCTGTGGCTCCCCCACCAGCTTGGAGCCCTCGAGGGCAGGGCCCAAACCTGACTCAGTTCTGAGCCCCTAGCACCCAGCCCAGGCCTGGCCAAAGGTGCCACAGTTGCGGCTTATGGAAGGCCTAGTGCAAGGGGCCACGAGTTGACAGTGAGGGATGAGGCTACCTGCAGAGTGCCTAGGAGGACACGTGACCCCCGCATCAGGGCAGGTGAGTGCTCTCTGTGTCAGGAGTCAATGACCACACAGGAACAGCTTCCTGCACTCACAGGCTACAGCCCCACATGTGACCAAGGTGTGCTTGCCATGAAAGCAGAACAAGAGTTGACATTTGCCGAAGATTCCTTCCAGAAGGCTGTGCAATGTGGAAGCGTTCCTGGGGCTACTGTGGGCTGATGGGCTGGGCTGTGTCCACAGGAGTGATAGCCCTGCTGGGCAGTGGTGAGGATGGCGTATAGTGGTATTAGGTGGGTGCCTAAGGCCCAGAGAGGTTAATGACTTGGCCAGGGTCACACAGCTTGTGAGGAGCAGAGCTGGGACCTGAACCTGGGCTTGTCTGATGTTGAGGCCATGGACTTCTCTGCCATGGGACTCTACAGTGCTGTGTGGTACAAGGTGTTACAAAGGCCTGTGGGAGTCAGACAAGCTGCGCCGAAGGGGCGCCCAGTGAGTGAGGTCTTGAAGGATGTATAGGAGTTTTCTAGGTGGAGATAGGGGAGGGTGTTCCCAGTAGTGTGAAGAACACACTGGGGCTTTCTGGAAAGAGAGTACTTTGGAGTGGAGACCACAAAGCTGAAAGCGATAACAGTTCTGTTGGTAAGAGGCCCTGAGGCCCACCTAAGACATGAAAATTTTACCCTCTAAGAAACTATAAGTAGAAGGTTTTTTTTTTAAATGTCATTGATTTTGAAATATTTCATTTTCTGCAAGAGAATCTAGTATATATACATATATGTATATATACTAGATTATATATGTGTGTGTATATATATGAGGTATAAAAAGTAACGAAGCAAACACCACGTTTTCGCACTGGCATGAGAAATAGAGCCGCGTCAATGCCATAGCGGCCCTCAGCGTGCCCCAGTGGCACGCCTCCCCTCCCGGGTCCACCAGCCTGAATTTTGTGCTTGTCATCCCCAAACAGGTGTATCCCCAGGGAGTGACCAAAGCTGCTTTGACCTCCAGGGAAACCGCTGTGGGGAATGCAGAGACTGCCACGCAGGGGCAACCATCGGGAGGCCTCGGCCAAAGTCAGGGGTGACGCTGCCCCCACCCCAGAATGGACAACCTCTTTTCCATGTCAGCCTGCAGCAGCAAAAAGGAGTGAGGAAGGGCACGGCTGCTGCCACCCTTATCCCAGAAGGGCCACCATGGGCCAGGAAGGCCAGACTGTGGCTCACAGGCAAGGGTTTGGCTCTGCATTGTAAAAGTTTTCCAAGGAACTGAGCAGCTTAAAAGGGAATGGCCTGTAAAGCAGTGAGCTTACCGTTCCTGGGGAAACCAAGCAAAGGCCTCGACCATCACCTGGACCTCCTCTCCAAGCCTCCTCTGACTTTCTGTCCCTCTTCCCTCAGCCCCTGGGCTCCCTCTGTTCCAACCTTTTCCAGCCTAATGGCACTGTCTGTGCCTGCAGACAGGGTCTCCAAGGCCAGAGACTGAATTGTCACCAGGTCCTGGGCTGACAATGAGTCCATGTCGCATTCTTCCCTTCCTGTGCAGCATGGAGGTTGGAGATGGGCTCTTGAGTCAGGCCATAACTGAACAAATGTCCAGCCTCTTGCAGGATCCAATGAACAGAGAGAGGTCTGGTAGAAAGAAAGGGACTTTATTCTAGAGCTTGGTTAAGGGGGAACATACAGGCTCTTGACTTAAGGGAATTGCTTCAGCTTTCGGGGAGGAAAGTGGAGTCTTTAAAAGGGAACTTGGTGTGAAAAGCATGCAGGGCAGGGGGTGGTGAGGAGGTGAGGGGTCCACCTGACTTGCTTGTATGTCTTCTCAGTTGGGTAGTCTGGAGGGCACCATGGTGGACAGAGCTAAGCTGTAAACTGACCGTTGTCTCGAGCCAATCTCCTGGTGGGCGAGAATCCTGGAGGGTGCCTGGTTTGGTTCAACATTTTGTCCTGAGAATTTCTAAGCAAATTGAACTATAGTTAGATACGCTTGCAGTGCAGGGAGCGCCTGGTGGAGAGGAGGTAAATGTTACAATTGCATTCCTGAAGAGCTAAGAGGTGAACACACAGGGAGAAAGAAGAAAGGTAAAGATAAATTCTAGGAAAATTGGACACTCAGTTGCAAGCCCCCACAAGCTGAAATTCTGACATTGTGGTCCAGCCACCACAAAGATCAGCAGAACCTTGGATCATCTCCTCTTACTTTGACACATATACTTCTATTAATGCAACCCAAAGTCCTTTTCCTTCTCATCTGCCCTTGGCATGTGAGAATGTCTGCCCGTCCCCACACACAACCATGCCATGCACAAGCCCAGGGGCAGGAAGCACTTCTCGGAACCCATTTGTGCAACCAAGGGCTCCACCCAGGAAGCAGCCCCCCATCCTGCTCTTTCCCAGCTCCCCTGGGCCTCTGGCTGTTTCTTTTTTTTCTTTTAATAATTTTTTTAAATCTTTTTTTTGAGACGGAGTCTTGCTCTGTTGCCCAGGCTGGAGTGCAGTGGCACAATGTTGGCTCACTGCAACCTCTGCCTCCTGGGTTCAAGTGATTCTCCTGTCTCAGCCTCCTGAGTAGCTGGGATTACAGGTGCATGCCACCATGCCAGGCTAATTTTTTTTTTTGTATTTTTAGTAGAGACAGGGTTTCACCATGTTCGAGCTGGTCTCAAACTCCTGACCTCGTGATCCACCTGCCTCGGCCTCCCAAAGTGCTGGGTGGGATTACAGGCGTGAGTCACTGCCCCTGGCCCGCTTCTGGCCGTTTCCACCTTGCGGCCGCTCTGTTGCAAGTTTCCACCTAAGAATATAGCAGGGTGGGTGAGGACGCGCTTCCCTTTTTCACTTGCCTTGTGTGATGTTCTCAGCTTTTCAGCCTCATGGTCGAGTCAGCCAGGCTTCATTCTGGTTTCCAACCCTTAGGTCCAGGATGTTGAGCTGGTCACACCTCCTGGTCCCTAGCTCCCACATCAGTGGCTGTGATGGGTCCCTTACTGTACCTGCCCCCCTGTCCCCCCCACCCTCCATGCCTACTCTGTCCACCTCACTCTTTCATCTTAATTGAGTGTGATGCCCAAATTATGCACAATGCTGGGAACATGGAAGTGTTCTTACTTTTCATGTATAGTATTTCTCACCTTTGACCCAACATTTTGTGTGCAAGACCTATGCATTCTGCCATAGGGGCTCTTGCACCCTCACTTCTGAGAACTGTATAGAAGACTGTGTAGGCACCATGGAATACTACGCAGCCATAAAAAAGAACATATCCCTTTGCAGGGACATTCATGGAGCTGGAAGCCATTATTCTTAGCAAACTAACACAGGAACAGAAAACCCAATACCACATGCTCTAACTTATAAGTGGGAGCTAAATGATGAGAACACATGTACACATAGAGGGGAAGGACACACACTGGGACCCCACTGGAGGGCGGAAGGTGGAAGGAGGGAGAAGACCAGGAAAAATAACTAATGGGTACTAGGTTTCATGTCTGGGTGATGAAATAATCTGTACAACAAACCCCCATGACACACATTTAGTTGTGTCACAAACCTGTACATCCTGCACATGCACCCCTGAACTTAAAAGATTTTTGTTTGTTTTGGAGACAGAGTCTCGCTCTGCCACCCAGGCTGGAGTGCAGTGGCGTGATCTTGGCTCACTGCAACCTCCACCCCCTGGATTCGAGTGATTCTCCTGCCTTAGTCTCCCAAGTAGCTGGGACTACAGGTGCCCATCACCATGCCTGGCTAAGTTTTGTATTTATTTATTTAGAGACGGAGTTCTGTTCTTGTTGCCCAGGCTGGAGTGCAATGGCGTGATCTCAGCTCACTGCAACCTCCGCCTCCTGGGTTCAAACAGTTCTCCTACCTCAGCCTCCCGAGTAGCTGGGATTACAGGTGCACGCCACCATGCCCAGCTTATTTTTGTGTTTTTAGTAGAGATAGGGTTTCACTGTTGGTCAGGCTGGTTTCGAACTCCTAACCTGGTGATCTGCCCACCTCGGCCTCCCAAAGTGCTGGGATTATAGGTGTGAGCCACCGTGCCCGGCCTTAAACGTTTTTTAAAAAGAAGCAGCTCATGCTAATGCAGTTCCCTAGGAAGGTGATGGGTTGTCCCTGAAGACCATCTCCAGGGCTTCTTTGGGAAGTACACAGAGAGAGGTTGCCGGATCGTCTGCAGAGCATGGTGGTGAGTCCCCTTCGTGGGTGTTCACTTACCTTTCAAATCATCTGATCTCCTAAGTTTGGCTGATTTGATGGATTTAAAGTGACATCTCACTGTCTTACGAATTTTGTTATCTAGGTAATGAATAGATTATATTTTTTAAAGCAGTTTTAGATTTACAGAAAAATTGAACGGAAAGTACAGAAATTGCCCAGGGGAGGAAGGTGGGAATTCAAGACTAAAGTTCAGGGCAGAGGGCTCAGCGTGTAAGTGGCATTAATGCCACAAATCATGAATCTCGATGACTAATGCCCAGGGAAGGAAAGCAGAGCATGGGAGGTGGCTGAGGACAGCTGTCCAAGCCTGCCTGGTCTCTTCATGGCTCTCCATTGTGCAGGAGCTGTTGTTTTTGGCCTGGCATCCTGTTGACACTTCACTGATCCTAATCTTCTGCTGTGACCCACCTTTCTGTGATGAATGTGCTTGTACCTATGTTGCCCTTGTGAGCATGTCTGTAGGATAATCGTTACGTGAGACTGCTGGGTCAGAGGATGTGGGCATCTGTACCGTAGACATGTGTCAAATTGCCTTCCACAGAAATGACCCCAGCGTCCCCCCAACCAGCAGTGAAGCAGAAACCCAAACCAGCAAACCCATCGGTTGCTCAGCCCTTTTGATCGGTGTCAGGGTGGCAAGTGAAGGAATGCGGATGCTCCCTTTTATCTGTGCTCTGAAATCCTAATTATGGCTTTAATTTGCATTTATCTTATTTTAGACTTTGGATTTACTGTTTGACAGTTTCTCTCTTTCTTCTTGGTAATTGGTCTGTTTAGATTCTCCCTTCCTGGATCCTTTGGGTAATTTCTCTTTTCTTGGAAATTGATCCATTTCTTGGAGGCTTCCTGATTTCTGTAGGGTTGAGCAGGCAGTCACCTTTGTTCTTCTGTTCATTCAGTTCATCTTAATTGAGTGCTGACCCGGTGCCAGGCATCGTTATTGGCCCTGGGGATACAGTCATGGGCCAAAAGCAGCAAAAAGCCTGCTTTTATGGAGACTGCAGACAATTTTTAAAATGTATATGTGAAATATATGGACTTTTAGACAGTGATAATGCGTTTGAGGTAAAGGATAATTTTAAACATGTGGCCAAGGGGCTCACTAAAAAGGTGACTTAAAGGAGATCAGGGATTCAGCCTTGGGTTTATCTGGGAGAAGAGACAGGAGCATGCTGGTACAGATGGTGTATTAGTCGGTGTGCTCCAGAGGAACAGAACCAATCGCATATAGACACACATGAAGACACACTGTAGGGAATTGGCTCCTGCAGCTGTGCAGGTTGAGGAATCCAAAGGTCTGCAGTTAGCAAGCTGGAGACCCAGAAGAGCCGATGATGTGAGTTCCAGTGTCAGTTGAGGG
The DNA here is from genome assembly GCF_009828535.3 of Hylobates moloch. Classification (NCBI taxonomy): domain Eukaryota; kingdom Metazoa; phylum Chordata; class Mammalia; order Primates; family Hylobatidae; genus Hylobates; species Hylobates moloch. The sequence continues at coordinate 19,356,609 of NW_026652294.1, read as the reverse complement.
CCTGAGACCCAGGAGAGCTGATGGTGTGAGTTCCAGTTTGAGTCAAGGGTGTGAGTTCCTGTTTGATTTGAGGGTTTGAGACCCAGAAGAGCCGATGCTGTGAGTTCCAGTGTGGTCGAGGGCCTGAGACCCAGGAGAACCCATGGTGTGAGTTCCAGTGTGAATCGAGAACCTGAGACCCAGGAGAGCTGATGGCGTGAGTTCCACTATGAGTCAAGGGCCTGAGACCCAGGAGAGCCAATGCGGTGAATTCCAGTCCCAGCCTGAGTCTAAAGGGAGGAGAAGAACGATGTCCCCACTTAAAGGCAGGCAGAGATAGCGTGAATTCCCCCTTACTTGTTGGTTCTGTTTAGGCCTTCAGCGGGTTGGATGAGGCCACCTGCACAGGGGGAGGACACTGTTTTCCTCCATCTGCCAGGTCACATGTTCATCTCATCATGAAACACCTTCACGACACACCCAGAAAAATGTCTCACCAAATATCAGGGCACCCTGTGGCCCAGTCAAATTGACACTAAACAAACCATTACCATTGGAGTGGAGAGAATGAAAAGGGAAAGAGTGAGGAATAGGACAGGGAGGTGATGGGGTGGGAAGGGCTTTAGCTTCTACTCTTAGTGAATCTGGGAGCCACTGAGGGTTTTGAGGAAAGGGGTGGCATAATTGGACTTAGGTTTTCACAGGGCTCCTCCGGCTGCTGTGTTGAGAGCACATGGAAGGGGCTGGCCAGCGCAGACACCCACTGCAAGAATCCTGCCAGCGGGGACCACAGTAGGAGTGGTGGAGGCAGCAGGAAGGATAAGGCTTGTTGAGAGTCCAAAGGAAGGGCAAATGGGATTTGCTCCTGGGTTGGATATGGAGTGTGAGAGGAAAAGAGGGGTCAAAGATGACTCCAGGCCTCTGAGGAGAGCAACTGGCAGGATGGAGTTGTATTTCCTGAGGTCAGAAAAATTGTGGGAAAAGCTAGATGGGGGAGGAAGGTTGGGATTTTAGTTTGGGGTATATTAAGTTTGAAGTATCTATTAAATATCAATTTGGTGACATTGAGTAGACACGTTGGCCATCAGAATGGAGTTTAGGTGAGAGTTTGAGGCTCAAAAGTCATCAACTTATCTCCAGCCTGGGTGACAGAGTGAAATTCCAGCTCCATCTCAAAAAAAAAAAAAAAAAAAAAAATCAACATATAGTGTTTAAAAAGAGATGAGGTCCATGACTGAGTAGAAAGAATGGAGAAGAGGAGGTCAGGAAGATGTGGACGGATCAGCAAGGGGCTGGAGCAGGAGCAGTGGGAGGAGGAGAACCAGGAGAGGGGACTGCAGTGTCCTGGAAGCAGGTGGAGTGATCACTTGATCCCAGTGCTGCTGGGAGGATGAGTGAAAGGGGGACTGAGAATTGACCACTGGGTTTATTAACATGGAGGTCTTTGGTGACCTTGACGGGCAAATTCTGCAGAGAAGTTGGAAGAAAAGCCTGTTGGGAGGGGGTAAGGGATGGTGAGAAGTGAAGCTGGAGAGCAAAAGTGCAGAGAATCCTTCCAAGCAGTCACCTCCACCTTCTATGTATTATATCTCCTGCTTCATTAGATTCCCCAGCAGGAACATGTCTCACCGTTTTTCAAAGAACGAGTAGTTGGGGCCAGGGATGGTGGCTCATGCCTGTAATTCCAGCATTTTGGGAGGCCAAGGCAGGGGGATTGCTTGAGGCCAGGAGATCAAGATCAGCCTGGGCAAAACAGCAAGACCCCATCCCTACAAAAAAATTTTTATTTAATTAGCTGGGTGTAGTGGTGCACACCTGTAGTCTTAGCTAAAAAAGAACATGGAGTTATTTATGAGTTCCTTTCTTCTGCTGTTAACTCCATTTCTGTTTTCATTTATTTATTGCTATTATATGTCTTTCTTAGGTTTATTTTGTCTTTTTTTTCTTTTCGAGTTGGGCAATTAATTCATGCTAATTAATAAGATCAGTGTTTTAAGGCTATAGATATTCTGCAGTTTTTATTTTTTGCTGTCTTTAACTTAAGGTTATTTAAGTGTTTATAGACCTCTTGGTGGCAAAGTTTGGTCTGTGGTTTCATTATTAGTATTTTCAAATTCTAGTATATTGTGATCAGAGAATGTTGTCTTTTTTCTGTTTTTTGGAATTTTCTTTGTGGCCTGATAGTCACTTTTTGTGTATGCACTTTCAAGATTATTTGAATAGAATGAAGGTAGACTGTTTTACACACACACAGACACACACACACACACACACACACACACAAACACACACACACAATTAATTAGATTATTTGGCTCCCTATCTCCTTACTTTTGTTTTTGCCAACTGCATGTGGAATGGATTGAGAAAGGTGAATTAAAATGCACTAGGCTGGGCGTGGTGGCTCATGCCTTGTAATCCCAGCACTTTGGGAGGCCGAGGTGGGCGGATCGCCTGTGGTTAGGAGTTCAAGACCAGACTGGCCAACATGGTGAAATCTCATTTCTACTAAAAATACAAAAAAAAAAAAAAAAAAAAAAAAATTAGCCGAGCATGGTGGCAAGCACCTGTTATCCCAGCTATTCAGGAGGCTGAGGAAGGAGAATCGCTTGAACCCAAGAGGCGGAGGTTGTAGTGAGCCAAGATCATACCATTGCACTCCAGCCTGGGCAACAGTGAGACTCTGTCAAAAAAAAAAAAAAAAAAAAAAAGGCACTAATGCTAGCATACTCTGCTTTTTCTCCCTAAATTTCCAGTCTTGCTCTATGACTATTGAGGCTATGCTATTTGGTACATGAACATTCATTACTGTTAGATCTTCATGGTGATTCTCTTCCTTCACCCTCACACAGTGCTCTTCTTTTTTCTCATTCAATATTTTTTGCCCTGACTTCAGCTTTGTCTGATATTAAGATTATGACCCCTGATTTATCTTCATTTGCATTTGTTTGTTATGCTTCTGCTCATCCTTTTTTTAAAATTATGGTAAAATGCACATAACATTTACCACTTTAACCATTTTTAAAGTATACAGTTCAGGGGTATTAAGTACTTCTCACTGTAGTGCAACCATCACCATCATCCATCTGCACCATCATCCATCTGCAGAACTTTGTAAAAACCATCTGCCCATTCTTTTTTTTTTTTTTTTTTTTTACAGTCTCCCGGGTTCACGCGATTCTCCTGCTTCAGCCTCCCGAGTAGCTGGGACTGCAGGGACCCACCACCAAGCCTGGCTAATTTTTTTGTATTTTTACTAGAGACGGGATTTCATCATGTTGGCCAGGCTGGTCTTGAACTCCTGACCTCGTGATCTACCTGCCTTGGCCTTGCAAAGTGCTGAGATTACAGGTGTGAGCCACCATGCCTGGCCCTGCCCATCCTTTTCTATGAAACCTTGCTGAATCATTCTACCTTCAGTGCCCTTGTTTGTGATCCAGTCTTTTTTTTTTTTTTTAGCAAGTGTGTATGGCTCATTAACATTTACTGATATGGCAGATGCATTTGGTCTTAGTTCTGTCATCATTGTTTGATAGGCTTTCTGCTTTTATAGTTTTGTGGGGTTTGTCAATTTTCACCATATGGTCTCTGTTGTCTTTGTTTTATTTTCTGTGTGTATGTCTTCTGATAATTTGGAAAGCTGCATTTTTGATCCCAAGGTTATTTTTGCAATTATAATATGACATGATATCTTTAATCCTTTTATTTCTCTAGACAACATTTATTTTCTCCCTACTGTGAACAATATCAAAATTAGAATATTTCTACTTTCCCTCTTCTTGTCTTCCTTCCATCAAGTTATTTTAGTTGATTATATTTTTTCTGTTTACCTTGATGTCTCTAATTTTAGACTTCTAAGCAATACTTTAGACCCCCAACTACATATGAATATGACATAGTTTACTTGTATTACCTCCCTCTTTCTCACCTCCACCCCTCCTACTTTTTATTATTTATGCCAGTTCTCTGTTTTGTTTCATTCTTCTCTGTGATGGTCATAATCTTTAGATTGGCTGTAATAGTCCCGCAGTCACACAAATTCTATGCTCATTGCTGGCACTCTTGGCAGTGCTCCATTTACACCTTGACCCCTGATTTCTCTTCATTTGCATTTGTTATGCTTCTGCTCATCCTTTTTATGAATTGTGGTAAAATGCACATAACATTTACCATTTTAACCATTTTTAAGTATACAGTTCAGGGGCATTAAGTACCTTCTCACCGTGGGGCAACTGATATGGTTTGACTGTGGCCACACCCAAATCTCATCTTGAATTGTAACTCCCACAATTCCCGTGTGTCATGGGAGGAACCTGGTGGGAGGTAGTTGAATCATGGGGGCAGGTCTTTCCCATGCTGTTTTCACGATAGTGAATAAATCTCACGAGATCTGATGAGAATTTTCCTGCACAAGCTCACTCTCTCCCTTTGCCTGCCACCATCCACATAAGATGGGACTTGCTCCTCCTCGCCTTTCACCATGATTGTGAGGCCTCCCCAGCCATGTGGAACTGTAAGTCCAGTTAAGCCTCTTTCTTTTGTAAATGGCCCAGTCTCGGGTATGTCTTTATCAGCAGCATGAAAATGGATTAATACAGCAGCCATCACTGCCATCCACCCACAGAACTTCTAAAAAAAATCATCTGCCCATCCTTTTATATTAAACCTTTCTGAATCATTCTTGATTTGCCAAAGGGTGTCCTTAATTTTTTTAAGAAGGGGTCATGGGAACTATAATTCAAAAATATGTTCAGCACGTTTTTCTGTTGACTTTATATTTGAGAGATGGTTCATTGGGCTTTAAATTCTTGGTTCATTCATTTATTTGATAAATATTATTAAGCCCCTGCAGTATGGCAGTTACTGTCCTAGGCCCTGGCAATGCAGCAATGTGTAAAACACACAATCACCTTAACCCTCTTGTAGCTAACTTTCTATGTGGGGAAGACAAACAATAAACTATTCAAGTAAGTACAATAGGTTGGTATGCTGGATAGAGGTGTGTGCTACGGAGAAAAACAAAGTGGGTGATGGAGAGTACCTGGCTTTGTTCTGCGAAGCAGAGGAGATGGCCCCACGGAATCTCTCACCCTTAGCCCCTGTACACATTCCCACTGATGCAAAGAGTGGAGAGTAGGTTCTGCTTCTTGGCATATCTCTCACTCTGGGGAGGTGGGCTTTGCTGGCTTTGTCGGAGCCACTCCCTTGACTTCTCCATTTGCCCAAAAAACATGTAGTTTTGTTGAAGATGGTTTATCAGTTAAGAACTGTCATCAGATGCAATTTATGCAAGTAAAGGAAATTTGACTGCACTGGTGTGGAGGGAGCAGTCCAGGGCTGCCACTAGAACTAAGTTTGTCCCTGCTTTCTACTCCACCTGTGTTAGTGAGCATCCTTCATTCTCATGCAGGCAAGATAGTTCATCTTCCCCTGGATTCATGTCCCCTTCCCAATAGACTCCCACTTACACGGCATTGGCCAGACTGGGTCATGTGACCACCCCTGCTTGCAAGGGAGTCTGGGAAGGTAAGTATTTGTGGCTGGGCAATTGCTCTTATAATAGACACAGGGCAGTGGGGTTCATGCTGCCTGCCACAGATGGAGTTTGTAGTAGTTCTTTTCCTCATTGTCTTGTTTGCAACTTGACTCTGCCAGTCAAAGCTGTAAGTGCCCCGCAGACCTGTTTCCACCTTGTAGATCTTGTTCCACTGCTCTCCTGGCTCTTCCCTATTCCAGGAGCACCTTGGTCTCTTCTCTATAGCTTTGTATGACATGGTCATATCTTAGTGTCATTCCAAAATACATAATCGTTTTTGTCAGTATGAATGGTATCTGTATCTGTGTTTAATATTTAGTTTGTTATAGCAAGGGTGACAATATAATTTATTAGCCAAATCAGAATACTTTTGAGGGTAAAAGGGGAACAACATTAAAAATTATGTCAGAACAAGTACTGAGAAACACCCAAGCCATGACATATAATTACCCTAGTAACTGCTGAGGTCAATGCACACTGTTGCATTTTATAAATTGATCTGATGTCTTATAGGTTGACTATTATACCTCTATGTCTGCACTCTCCATTCTACTAATCTGTTGATTCTATTAAATTTTCTATGTAAGTTATCCACAATTAACTGCAATTTTGGTGCTTCTATTCCAGTCTCTTAGTCTATGCTTTTTTTTCTTGTCTTATTGCATGAGCCAGAGCTCTAGTACTATATGGAGCTATAATGATAGCAGACATTTTTATCTTGCTTCCAGTCTTAAAGTCACATGGTTCACAATGTTCAGAAGACAAAACCCATGTGTTCAGAGGAAACCTGGCTTCTTCTGGCACTGAGGCCAGAGAGAAATGTCCCCAGTCAGTCACCCATGGAGAAGACACCATGTGATTTTTTTTTCCTTGTATTTCCTCCAGAAAACCCTTTTGCTGTGCCTCAGGATGGGGGAGATGAGATCTGAAGCACCCAGTGCAGCCTCTGAGAAGAACAACTTCTACAGAGATGCCAGGGACAGCTGAGGTGGCGGCAGTGGCAGAGGAGGAAATGCTGCCTGTGCTCAGAGCCTCCTTCCATGGACTAAGATTAGGAGCAAACTCAGGGGTAGGGGCTGGGGTGCAGGGGAAGGGATTCTGAGCCACCTGTCTGCAAGCAATAGTCCTGTTTTGGGCTGGTGGCTTCTGAGAGGTGACTCGTTGTGGCCTCAGGACGACCAAGACAAAGCAACTCTAGCTGGATTGAGGCCTGTGAGTTATACCCGTGGTTGAAAACCGAAGCTTCCCTTGCCCCTGCTCCCTCCAATAGCGGCCCCTTGGGGCTATTTGTGTCACAATATTGAGTGTGTGTGTGTGTGTGTGTGTGTGTGTGTGTGTGTGAGATTTGGGGTGTTTTGTTTGGTTGGTTTTTATTGGGGCTTCGCCCCTCAAGTTCTCTGATGGGCACGTGTCACCCTCTGGCTGGGGGTTCTCATTCGTGTCAATGTCCGGGCTGCAAGCTTCTTGCTAAGCACAGGGTACTGCCCCTCTGTGTCTCAGGGAGCACTGGGGATTTGAAAATGCCAGTCAGGGTTGTTTCTTACAGAATTCGTTCCTGTAATAAAAATACTAAGGGACGCATCTCAGGCTGACCACAGGGCAGGTACCAAGTTAAGTGTTTTCATGCACTCTCTCTCTCACCACGTGAGAGGCAGGTATGATTAACCCCCTGCAGAAAAAGCTCACAGTGGGGAAGCGGTGCCCAGGACCACATGGCCAGGAGACCAACCCCTCATTTGACCTCAGGGGGCAGGAACCCAAAGTCCAGGCTCCAACTCCCTGGACATGACATGCTCCCCAGACAGGGCACACCCTGCACACTGCTGGGAGCGTCTCCTTGATGCCTCCACAGGCCGTCGCCCTGAGTTCTCCACCATTACTGCCCAGAGCGCTGATCCACTCAGCACATTCTGGCTAAGCACCTGCTGTGTGTCAGGCCCCATGCTGGGCAGTGATGGGGAAGAAAGATGAGTCAGACCTCATCTCTGCCCCTGGGGAGCCTCCCATCTAGTGGGAGACACAGACACATCGATCTTTGCTGGACGAGGCTATGGAAACCCAGAGAGGAGGGTTCTAGAAATCTATCCACTTTCAAGTGGGACTTCCACGTAAACCTAGATGCCAGTTCTCCACCATCACCGCCTGGAGCGCTGATCCACTCAGCACATTCTGGCTAAGCACCTGCTGTGTGCCAGGCCCTGTGCTGGGGACAAAGGATGAGTCAGACCTCATCTCTGCCCCTGGGGAAGCCTCCCATCTGCTGGGAGACATAGACACATGGATTTTTGCTGGGCAGGGTAACGAGGCTATGGAAACCCAGAGAGGAGGGTTGTGGAAATCCACTTTCAAGTGGGACTTCCACATAAGCCTAGATGCCCATAACATCCACCCACAGAGCTAATCATCTCCACTCCTGCCCCGAGGCACCTATGAAATGGCATCACCTAAATGATCACAAACATCTCCAAAGGCCACGCTGCCAGTGTAGACACAGTTATTCCATGGGTGTTAGTGATACCAAATCTCCCCCAGCTCTTAGCTCGGGAGGCCCTGCTTAATAACCGTGTGTGTCCTCTGACCCAGCTTCCTCATTTCATCAGACTTAGTGTTCTCACACTGACTGCCCATCCATTCACCAGACACGACAGTGAGCAAGGCAGGTCCCCGCTCACTGTGCTGCTTTCTAGCTGGGGCAGGAATACAGTGAAGGTGGCAAAGGCGGTGACTGTTCTGCCAGGAACTCAGTTCGAGGGACAAGTGAGTGAGACCCTTGTGGACCTGGGGTGGTCTGGGAAGGCATTATTGAGCAGATGATTGAAGGCCAGATTTGAATGACACACAGGAGCCAGTAATGGGCATTAAAGGTAGGAAAAGAGCATTCCAGGCAGAAGGAACGGCTAGTGCAAAGGCCCTGTGGTAGCCACAGGCTTGGTGGTTTCAAGGAAGCATAAGAAAGCCAGGTGGCTGGGACCCAGAGGGAAGGCAGGAGATGAGGGCAAGAGTGCCCAGCCCTGGGCTCCACTGTGAGTCACACTGTGCAAACACAATGCCCTGCCTTTGGAAAAGCAGAACAAACTTGCTAGGGCATAGAGCATCCTCCATTCTCCCTGGCTCTTCATCCTCTCAACAGCCCCATGAAGAAGGGGCTCTCCCCATTTTATGGATGAGAAGACAGACTCAGCCAGGTCAAGTGGCTTGCCCAGGGTCTCACAGGTCAGCTGTGGAAGACCCAGGCCCCTGGAGTCAGTCTTTGGGTCCAGCTGTCTCCTCCAGGAAGTGTTGCCAGTGTCCAGGCATACAGCTTGGCAGAGGCAAAGTGGGAGAACCTGTGCTGGGGGTCTCAATTAGAGAAAGGCATGGCTTCCTCGCCCCTGACATGAGCAAACCCAGGGCACCTCCCAGGCCCATGTTCCCATAAGGGGGTGCACAGCCTGTCTGCCCAGCTGGGGCAGCCACAGCTGTGTCCCACATGCGGTGCCTTGGAAGGCAGAGGAAGCCTTGGGGTGGGGGCCCAAGACCCACATTCTGACATCAGCTCTGCCACTGAGAGCAGCGTGACCTCAGGCAAGGTCTGTTCCCTCAGTTTCCCCATCAGTAAGAAGGAGGAGTCAGATGGGTATTTAAGGAGTTTGCAACCCTCATGTCCTGCTGTCCTGGATGATGCTCTATAGGTGCTTCCTCTGCCAAAAAGGAACTGGTGGCCTTGCCTCCCTCTCCTGGACACCTAAGGTCAGAGGTCACTGCCAAACAGACAGAGCTGGAGTTCACGTAAGCATCCCTTGAGATTTACAACCTTCTAGGAGGACATTCCTCCTGCCACACCCCCTGCCCCCCTCCCCACCCCGCCACTGCCCAGAGGTCTTTTCAGGAATAACTGAAAAACTCATGGGGTTTGTGGTCCTGCTGCTCTGCCAAGTCCCTCTTGGGCAGCTGGGCTGAGGACTGGAACATTCTGTGGCAAGCAAGAGGCCTCAGCAGAGATCACCAAGACCCAGCACACCTGGTATAGATAGCTTGCAGCAAAGGCAGGTGCAGAGTGCAGCCAGCCACAGCACCCTCTTTCCTGCAGGTCACCCCCACGAGCCACTTAAACTCTCAGAGCCTCTGCTTCTCACCTGTCAAGTGTGTGAGGTGGGGTGTCAGGGGGTCACGGCCCTTGCTGTCTCACAGAGGAGCCGAGGGGTGAGAACAGTGTGCACGTGAACACTCGGTGTGGAAAGCAGGTGTGTGTATTCAATCCCCCAGTGGTGTCAAGGGCTCCTCAAAACCCCGTGGGTCCCCAGGTCATTGTGATAAACACTGTCCCCATCCTTCTGTGGTTGTCGCTGGCAGGTCCTTCAATGAGTAGAGTATCCCTGAGAACAAGATGGATGCAGGGTAGTGACAAGTTCAAGCACAGATTTCTAGAGTTACCGTTTTTTAGCAGCTCCTCAACCTGATTTTTTTTTTTTTTTTTTTTGAGACGGAGTCTTTCACCCAGGCTGGAGTGCAGTGGCGCGATCCCGGCTCACTGCAAGCTCCGCCTCCCGGGTTCACGCCATTCTCCTGCCTCAGCCTCTCCGAGTAGCTGGGACTACAGGCACCCGCCACCACGCCCGGCTAATTTTTTGTATTTTTAGTAGAGACAGGGTTTCACCGTGGTCTCGATCTCCTGACCTCATGATCCGCCCGCCTTGGCCTCCCAAAGTGCTGAGATTACAAGCGTAAGCCACCGCGCCCGGCCTTCAACCTGATTTTTTAAGCTGCCTACTCTTACTTTTTACTGTGAGCTTCTGTCCATCACCATGTAATTTGTAATAATACAAAAAGAAAAACATGAAAGAAGAGGACAAGATGTCCACAGAGGAATCTGCATTCGAGGCTGCTTTGCAGAACTACCGCGTTTGTAAGGACTGTTTCTCACTGGGAACTGTGTGTGATTCACGAGCAGTTTTATGTTTTCCCTCTCATCTGTGTATGGTGTGATTATTGTGTGTTTTGGAATCTCTATTCAGAACCAATAGCTGGTAGTGCCCGCTGGCTCGCTGCCCTCACGTTAGCCTCTGAACGTGCCCTGCACCTACCTCACCTGGCCCCTCCAGCTGCCAGGCCAGCACCTGACCCTAACCATTGCTGAAATTAACATAACATGAACCCAGGAGGCAGAGCTTGCAGTGAGCTGAGATCGTACCAGTGCACTCCAGCCTGGGCGACAGAGTGAGACTCCGTCTAGGTAGGTAGGTAGGTAAGAAGGGAGGAAGGAATAACAGACCTGGATGGAGTTATTGGGAACATGTGCAACAGGCCTTAATTGAAAACAAGTACATACATGCACACACGCATATATACACATGCATACATGTGTGCACAACCAGCTATGCATGCACACACATGCATGGATACAGGCACATGCCCTCACACACATACATACATGTGATTTCACAGGTAGATCTGGTCCCTCTTACTGTCTCCAATGCTCTAGAAAGCAAGTAGGCAGCTGACAGTGTTCCCAGCATGGGTGGCATCTCCCCTGTGGCCCAGAGCTGAAGAGAAGGACTTGGGAATGTCAGGGGAAACACAGCCAAGAATGGGGGTTAACAGGTGGCTTTGGCCAGGAGATGGTTCCCAGTTCGCCATCATCCCAAAAGCTCTCTTCAGGTCATGTCAAACAGACCAGGGCTGTGGGTGTGGCTGAGCCTGGCACCGACTCCCCCACAGGCCGCTGTCCAGGTCAGGATTCTAGCCTGGTGTGGCCAGGCCTTTTACATCCCTCCAGCCGCTGTCCCCACCCAGGCCCCTCCACTGGCTCGGCTGTCTTCACAACCACGGTGTCTATTAGAGACTGCACCATTCAAGGAGATGGGGTTCCTAGAGTTACAGACTTGTAAAATTTTTTAATTGGCTCAATTTTTCAACTTGGCTGAACTGGTCTCCATCAACAGGAAGAGCCTTCGGAAGTGAATTTACAGATTTCCCCCATGTTTGAAATTAACATAACATGAACCCAGGAGGCAGAGCTTGCAGTCAGCTGAGATCGTACCAGTGCACTCCAGCCTGGGCGACAGAGTGACTCTGTCTAGGTAGGTAGGTAAGGAAGGAATAACAGACCTGGATGGAGTTATTGGGAACATGTCTTATCAATGTTGAAGGGCCACCCATCACTGCAGGGAGACATCCACGTGGGTTTTCTTCTGCTGTGAAAATCTAGGGTTGGAAACATGGAAGCAAACTGCAGGGATTCTTAATCCTGCTCACGTGGTGGGCATCAGAGGCTGTCTGCCTGGCCCCCACAGCATCGGGACAGTCAGAGAGGCCATGACTGGATGACGCCCTAATCACTGCCCTTTGCAGTCCAGGAATAATACATCACTGGGCAGGGACAATGCCCTGTCCCCTCCAGAAGACAAGCCTGTGCACTTACTATGTGCCAGATGCCATGCACAGTGCCCTAGTTTCTTGCTGTAGCACCGACACGTCTCACACTGGTGCTTAAGTGCATGCAAACAACTTTGGGGGTTGTGGCCCGAAAAGCTCAAATGACAAGCAGTCAGATGAGCTAGAAGAGGTCAAGATCCTCCTAGAAGACCCATGCGATGACACTTCCCTCACCTATTCAACAGATACTTGCCGAACGCCTGCTGCTTGCCTGGCCCTGTACCCAGGGCCCATTTGGGAACCATTCCTGCTGTAGCTGGGACCACCTGTGAAATGGCTAGTTGTGCCTAACAGACACACTCAGATTCACAAAATGAATTCAGAAGACTTACCTGTCCCACCCATGAAGGTGACCTTGGAGGTGTCATTGCCCCCACCACCCCAGTTTCTAGTCCAAACCCCTGGCCAACAGCTGGTGCTAGATAGATGCTTGATGAAGAGCAGATTTGACTATTAGTTACTCTGTACCTAAAACTCCTATCTTCACATCAAAGCCCTGACAGATTTGCCCTTAACAGACTGAAATCCAGGGCTGCTGCAGGGTTCACCTCCAGGAGGCACCATTCACAACTCTGTCCCATAAATGGTAATGGACTCCCAGGGCTACCGTTTACATAGACTGCACTGAGAATGGTCACCCTTGGGTTTGTACAATGAGGTACCCTGTTGAATGACCCTAAACCAGCCTCCAAAATGTGCAGGATCCCACACTGGTCAGCGCCATCCCTGAGCACAAGATCAAAAACTAGATGACGTGGCCACCCTGGCCACAACTGGAACCAAGCTGGTGGCCCGAGAGAGGCTGTTCCTGGAATTGCATGTCAGTTTCTCATACCCAGTTTCTTCCTGTTTTTCCCCATTTCCCGTTTTAAAGCTAGTGGCATACATCACAGTCAAATAACCAAGTGGTCAGTGTCTGGACAATGTGTAGTAATGAGGTGGGGGCTGCAAGAGTGAGGGACTCAGTCACCTTAACAAGGCAGGAAAACTCCCACAAAAGGGTGATGTGTCCTCCCCAGGGCCAGCCAGGCAAGGGCACGCAGCGGCAGGGGTGATGGAAATATTTTCTCTCCTGTAAACTCTGACTTCATGTGAGCAGGCATGGGGTCTCTCTGAGAGCTAATAGCCAGGAAAACCAAAACCAATAATATTCCTAATAATACTACAATGTAACAATAATGTGTTTTTCACCGACTGCTGTTGCTCTGCTTTTGTCTTTATATACAGTAGTTTTTATAACAATGTCCCTAGGTTTTAATAAAGGAGTGTCATGTCAACTGTTCCCTAGATTGACATCTGCTTCATTGTTTCAAAATGAGCTCAAGGGAACCTGTGCCCACATAATTTGTCATTCTGTTGGGGAGGGTGGAGGACCAGGGACTGGGGTCCCAGCCAAGGTGGTGTTAGGGGGAACTGGGCATGTGAGTCCATCCTGAACACTCAATGCCAATGACAGGTGGATGCCACCTCCAAAGGGGCAAGGTCAGGAGTGACAGAGCCCTGAATCAGGCACTGGCACCCGCCAAGACGGAGCTGAAAGCACATGGGGGGTGGGGGGGGAGGTGGCCAGGGCCGATCACTGCAGACTGCATGCCTTCAGCGGCCCCTGGTGTGACATGCCAGGTGCCTCTTGTTTCTCATCTCATAGGCAAGGGGACAGAGTAACCTCCTTTGATGAGCACCGTGCTCCTGAAAAGCCACCGTCCCTCACGCTGAACACAGTTGATTCTGGCCCCCCCCTCCCACCCACCAGCAGGAGGAGTTAGGATGCAGGAGAAGGGACAGGCTGCACCGTGGAGAAAAGTGGCACCAGGTCTTGCAGCCCAGTCCCACCTCACCTGGGACCCAGGGGCCCCCAACAACACCTGAAATCTGATGATGGGGATATCAGACTGCTGGCACCCCCAGGCAATGGATGGTGGCAAATACTATTTTCCTCCAGAGAGGTCTCATCATCCGATGCTTCAAAATATTTCTGCCAACAATTTGTTAAATATATCTTTCCTGGCACACAATCAGAGATCAGCAGGTACACAAGGCAGCAATGTGAAGAAGCAACAGAGGCACAAGGATTAGGAGACAGGCAGAGAGGCTATAAGCCCGGGAGCAGTCAGACATGTGTCTTCACACAGCCACACTTAACTGTGCTCCAAATACATAAAATCACATCTGAAACCCATAAAAAAGATACAGGAAAATTTTTAAAGAGCTGATTAGAAACTGGAGAAATTTTTTAAAAAGTACATAATAACCCAAATTAAGGTCTCAGTACATGAGTTTAAAAGCAGATTACATAAGATGGTGTGGTATTGGCAAAAGAATGGACAATGAACAGAATATATAGCCCAGAAATAGACCTACATAAAATAGTCAGCTGATCTTTGTCAAAGGAGCAAAAGCAATAGAATAGAGGAAAAAATAGTCTTTTCAAGAAATGGTGCTAGAACAACTGGACATTCACGTGGAAAAATAACAAATCTGAACACAGACTTTACACTTCACAAAATTAACTCAAAATGGATCATAGACCTAAGTGAAAAAGAAAAAAACAAGAACAAACAACAACTGTAGAACTCCTAGAAGATAATATAAGAGAAAATCTAGATGACCTTGGTTTGGCAGTGACTTGTTAGATACAACAAACACCAAAGACACGATCTATGAAAGAAAGAATTGATAAGTTGGATTTCATTAAAATTAAACATTTCTGCTCTGTGAAATACTATCAAGAGAATGAAAAGCCAAAGAATGGGAGAAAATATTTGCAAAAAGACACACCTGATAAAGTATCATCAGCCAAAATATACAAAGAATTCTTAAAACTCAACCATAAGAAAACAGAGCCAGGCACAGTGGCTTGCACCTGTCATTCCAGCTATTTGGGAGGCTGAGGCAGTAGGGTCACTTCAGCCCAGAAGTTCGAGACCAATCTGGTAGCTACAGTGAGACCCTGTCTCGAAAAAGAAAACAAGCTGTGCAAGCCTGTAATCCCAGTACTTTGAGAGGCTGAGGCGGGTGGATCACCTGAGGTCAGGAGTTCGACACCAGTCTGACAAACATGGTGAAACCCCATCTCTACTAAAAATACGACAAAAAAACACAAAAATTATTAGCCAGGCGTGGTGGCGCATGCCTGCAATCCCAGCTACTTGGGAGGCTGAGGCAGGAGAATCACTTGAACCCAGGAGACAGAGGTTGCAGTAGGCTGAGATTGCGCCATTGCACTTCACCCTGGGTGACAGAGCGAGACTCTGTCTCAAAAAAAAGAAAGGAAAAGGAAACAAACAACGTGATTAAAAAATGAGCCAAAGACCAAAGAAGATACACAGGCAGCAAATAAGCATCTGAAAAGATGCTCCACCTCATATGTCATCAGAAATGCAAATCAAAACAATGAGATACCATGACACACCTATTAGAATGGCCAAAATCCAGAACACCAGCAACACCAAATGCTGGTGAGAATGTGGAGAAACAGCTCTCATTCACTGCTGTGGGAATGCAAAATGGTACCCACTTTGGAAGACAGTTTGGCAGTTTCTTACAAAACAAAACATATTTTACCATCCAACCCAGCATTCACACTTCTTGGTATTTACCCAAAGGAGTTGACAACTTATGTCCACACAAAACCTGCACATGGGTGTTTATAGCTTTATTCATAATTGCCAAAACTTGGAAGAAACCAAGATGTCCGTCTGTAGGTGGATAGATAAAAACTGTGGTACATCCAGACAATACAAGATTATTCAATGCTAAAAAGAAATGAGGTATCAAGCCCTGAAAAGACATAGAGGAAACACAGATGCATATTACTGAGTGAAAGAAGCCAATCTGAAATTGTGATTTTCCCACAAGGAAATTCCTTGTGGACAAAGGACAGACAAAACTCAAAGTCCTCCTTCTGCTCACATGAGAAAAATGCATGTCTGATTTGCTTCCTCTGACCTATTCTTTCACTAAAGCCAAACTAAGGTAGAAGTGGCTACTCCTCTACGCCACCCCACATGTAGATTGTGTTTTTGGTGAAAGGCTGGCTGATCAGAGACTCAAAAGAATGCAAACATTTGTCTCTTACTTACCTATGACCCAGAAGTCCTTTACCCCACTTTGAGTTGTCCCACCTTTCTGGACCGAACCAATGTATACCTTACACATATTGATGAAAATGTCTCATGTCTCCCTAAAATGTATAAAACCAAGCTGTGCCGCAACCACCTTGGACACGTGTTGTGAGGATCTCCTGAAGCTGTGTCATGGGTGTGTCCTTAATCTTGGCAAAATAATCTTTCTAAATTGATTGAGATCTGTCTCAGAGACGTTTGGGTTCACACCTGTATCCTGAAAATTACAAAACACTGCTTAAAAAAAGAAAAAACAATAAATAAGTAAACAAATTATTTTTTAAAAAAGAGAAAACACTGTTGAAGGAAATCAAAGGAAATCTAAATAAATGAAGAGATGTGACATATTCACAGATTGAAATACTCAACAAAGATGTCAGTTCTCCCCAAATCAGATTGATGTCAGTTATCTCCAATTCCTGCCAAAATCCCAGGAAGATTTTTTTGAAGACAGACAAAATTATTCTAAAATTTATACAGAAAAGTAAAGGACAAGAATAGCTTAAGATAATTTTGAAACAGAATAAAGTGGGAGAAATGGAAGTAATCACTCAACCTAATTTTACTACTTACATAGCTATAGCAATCAAGTCTATGTGGTTTTGTTAGAAGGACAGACACACAGATGAATGGAACAGAATAAAGAACTTAAATAGACCCACACATATTTGCCAAGCTGGTTTTTGGCTAAGGTGCAAAAGCAGTTTGATAAGGGAAAGATAGGCTTTCCAACAAATGGTGCTGGAGCAATTGGGCATTCATAGGAAAAAGATAAAATAGACCCTTGAGGTAAGTACCTAAGTCTTATATACTAAGTAAAAATAATATTAAAGTAGAATATAAATTTAAATGTTAAATGTAAAACTATAAAACTTTGGGAAAATATTCTTTAAAATAAAAATTGATTAATTGGACTTAATCACAATTAAAATGTTTTGCTCTGTGAGAGACCCTGTTAAAGGGAGGAACAGACAAGCTACAGACTGTAAAAAAAAAAAATTTCAAACCACATATCCAACAAAGGACTAGTAGCTAGACACACACACACACAAACACTCAAAAGTAAACAGTAAAGGACAAAAACAATCAAAGTAGACATGAAGAGACATTTTACTGAGTATATACATTTAAAGAAGATAAAGGGCAAGTAATTTTGATGAAGTCCAATTTATCTATTTTTTTATATTGTTGCTTGTGCCTTTGGTTTCATATCTAAGAAACCATTGCCTAATCCAAAGTCATGAAGAATTACCCACATGTTCTCTTCTAAGAACTTTATAGTTTTAGCTCTTATCTTTAGGTCTTTGATCTGCTTTGAGTTAATTTTGTATATGGTGAGGTAGAGGTCCAACTTCATTCTTTTTCATGTGGATATCCAATTGTCTCAGTACAATTTGTAATTGTTCTGGCACCACTATAAAAAACCAACTGACCATAAATGTGAGGGTTTTTTTTTTGTACTTTAAATTATGTTCCTTTAATATGTCTATTCTTATGCCAGTACCATTCTCTTTATTAGCATAGCTTTGTTGTAAGTTTTAAAACTGGGAAGTATGAGTCTTCAAACTTTGTTCTTCTTTTTCAAGACTATTTTGGCTAATATGGATCTCTTGCATTTCTATATGAATGTTAGGATCAGCTTGTCAATTTTTGCAAATAAGGTAGCTAGGATTTTGAGAGGGACTTTGTTGAATTTATAGATCAATTTGGTGAGTATTGTCACATTAACAATATTAAGTATTCCAATCCATGAACATAGGATGTCTTTTTATTTATTTAGACCTTTTAAAATTTCTTTCACGAATGTTTTGCAGTTTTCAGGATATAAGTTTTATACTGTTTTTGTTAAACACAGACAGCAAATAAGTACATGAAACAATATTTAACATCATTAATCATTAGGCAGATGCATATTAAAACCACAATGTAGTATCACTACACACCTATCAGAATAGCAAAAATAAAAAACCTTGCTGGTGGGGCTGTAAAATGTTACAGCTACTCTGGAAAACAGTTTGATAGTTTCTTTAGAAACTGAACATGTGGCTGGGCGTGGCAGCTCACACCTTTAATCCCAGCACTTTGGGAGGCTGAGGTGGCTGGATCATGAGGTTGGGAGTTTGAGACCAGACAGGTCAAGATGGTGAAACCCCGTCTCTACTAAAAATACAAAAATTAGCCAGGTGCAGTGGTGGGCGCCTGTAAGCCCAGCTACTTGGGAGGCTGAGGCAGGAGAATTGCTTGAACCTGGGAGGTGGAGATTGCAGTGAGCCGAGATCATGCCACTGCACTCCAGCCTGGGTGACAGAGCAAGATTCCATCTCAAAAATAAAAAGAAAACTGAACATGCAACTACCATGTAACCCAACGACAATACTCTTGCACATTTATTTCATTTAAATTAAAACTAATGTTCATACAAAAACCTGTAAATAACTGTTTATAGCAACTTTGTTTATGACAGATAAAATGATGAAAAACACGTGGGAAAAATCCACATGTACTTCAACTGGAGAATGGTTAAACAAATTGTAGTACATTCATAACATGGAATACTATGCAACAATAAAAAGTAACTATTGATACATGCAAAAATCTAGATGAAGCTCCAGATATTATGCTTAAAGAAAAAGCCAACCACCACAAGTTACATATTGTATTTATATAATACTCTTAAAATGATGCAATTATAAAAATAGATACCATATTAATATTAATGATTATCAGGGATTAAGGAAGGGGTGGGACAGGAGGAAAGTGGGTGTGGTTATCAAAGAGCCACAGGAGGGATCTTTCTGATGGAAATGCTCTGTATCTTCAGTATTTTGATGTCAGTATCCTAGTTGTGATATTGTAATGTAGTTTTGCAAGATGCTGCAGCTGAAGGAAACCAAGTAAAAGAATGTCTCTGTACTACTTCTTACAATTGCATGTGCATATGCAATTACCTCAGAATAAAAAGATTTAATTTAAAAAATCAGATTAGATACAACTGGAGAGATAATTAATCAACCTAAAGATATGTCACAAGAAAACATCCAGAATGAAGAGCAGGGGATAAAAGGATGAAAGACACAGAAGAGTACTTAGCAGTCATAGGAGATATGTAACAGAGAAAAGTACTTAGCAGTCATAGGAGATATCATAGGAGACATGATAGCAGTCATAGGAGACAGGAGATACAATTGTTCCAGTAGGCAAGGTGAAAGGGATTGGAGGAGAAATACTATTAGAAGAGATAAAAGGCTAAGAATTTTCTGCAACTACTGAAAGACATCAAGCCACAAATTCAAGAAGCTCTACTAAACTAAAGTAGAAGACAAAGAGAAAACCTTAAAAGCAGTCAGAAAAAGGGTGGGGTGGGGGTGCAGATTAACTTCAAAGAAGCACAATTAGACTTGCAAACTACAATAAAAGCACTGGAAACTAGAAGACAATATAATTATTTTATACTACTATATCATACAGCATATATGTTTGAATTCTAAACCTAGCAAAAATATCTTTTCAAGAGTGAAGGTAAATAAGACTTCTTAGAAAAGATTAAAATTTTTAAAATATATAACTAATAACTAATAGGCCCCAACTTTAAAAAATATACCAAAGTGTCTTCTTTAGACAGTAAGTTTAAAAAATACACCTAGGCAGAGGTTGATGATACAGAAAGGAATAAAGAGCAACAGGAAGGTTATATCTGGGGCAAATCTAAATAAAGAATGGCTGATTTGATGGTTGTAATAATGCCTCATGGGTTTTAAAATATACAGAAATAAAATACATAACAACTGCAGAGAACACAGGAGGGGTATAAATTAAGTTAAAGTATTGTTAGGTCCTTGGATTGTCCAGGAATACCAAACAGTACTTACAATATTATGTTAAGGATGCATTTTGTAATCTCTAGGGTAACCGTTGCAATAACAGTTAAAGAAAATATAACTTCCAAGCTAATATTAAGGAAAACATGGAATGACAAAATGCACTTATCCAAAAGAAGAAAACAAAAATTGAGAAGAAAGAAGAATATAAAACAGGTGGGACCAAAAACACCACATAATTAAAATATTTAAAACCAAATATTTTAGTAATTACATCAAATATAGGTGAATGAAATGCACCATTTAAAACACAAAGACTATCAGATTGGATTTTTAAAAAACCGAAAACACCAACTATATGTTATTTATAAAAGACATTTACAACATTAGCTCACAGAAAATAAGTGCAAGTAAAAGGATGGGAAAAGATATACTGTGCAAGCACTAACAAACAACAAACAGAAAAACTGGTGTATCTGTAATAATATTAGATAAAGTATACTTAAAGATGAGAAGTATTAGCAAAGATATAGAATAACATTTCATAATGATAAAAGCCAATTCTACAAGAAAATATAACTATCTTAAACTGGTAGACACCTACTGACACATAACCTCAAAATATATATAGCAAAACTGATAGAACTATAAGAAGTAGACAAAATCACAATTATACTGGGAAATTTTAACCTACCTCTCTACAACAGGTCAAACAATCAAATGAAAAATAAGTAAGAATATGAAGAACTGAATATGATTAAGAAATCTACCTAGTGGAGATATCTAGAACAATGCATTTAACACATACCAATACACGTTTTCCTCATGCAGACACAGACCTTTTACAAAAAGTTATGTTATACTGTATAATTAAGCAAGTATCAGTGAACTTCAGAGGACTTTATTTGACCACAGTGCCATTAAGATAGAATTGTATAAAATATATATATATAGGAATTTTCTACTATATTTCTCACAGTCGTGAAGGCTGGGAAGTCCAAGATCAAGGCACTGGCAGATGTGGGGTCTGGGGAAGACTCACTCTCTGCCTCCAAGATAGCACCTTGTTGCTGTGTTCTCTGGGGAAGACTCACTCTCTGCCTCCAAGATAGCACCTTGTTGCTGTGTTCTCTGGGGATGAATGCTGTTTTCCAAACATCTGGGGATTTTCTAGCATATACACACATACACATACACTAGAAAAAAAAATATATATATATCTAGTGTGTACATATTAGAAAATACATGTGTGTGTACATATTAGAAAATTCCTATAGTTCCATATTTCATATATATATTGGACAAATATATCATATAATATCTAGTATATATCATATAATATCTAGTATATATATTATATATAATATCTAGTGTATATATATAATATCTAGTGTATATATAATATCTAGTATATATATAAGTGTATATATAATATCTAGTATAATATCTAGAGTATATATAATATCTAGTATATATATATAATATATATACACTAAAACCCCGTCTCTACTAAAAATATAAAAAAATAGCCGGGCATAGTGGTGCACACCTGTAATCTCAGATTCTCAGGAGACTGAGGCACGAGAATCACTTGAACCCGGGAGGCAAAGGTTGCAGTGAGCCAAGATTGTGCCATTGTACTCCAGCCTGAGTGACAGAATAAGACTCTGTCTCCAAAAAAAAAAGAAAGAAAAGAAAAATAAATCAAATATATATACATATGTAAAAAATATAAAAATTCCCATACATTTGGAAAACAAGAAATATAAATAGGCTAAGGTCAAGGAATGAATCATAATGAAAATTAGAATATATTTGAGTATAAGGGAATTGTTACATATTAAAACGTGATTCAGATAAATAAGTGCTTAAAAGAAAATTCAAGCTTAAGAGCCTATCTTGGTAAAGAAATCAAAGAACATCTGAATTAATGAAGAGACATACCATGTTCATGAGTTGGAAGACAACACAGTAAATGTGTCAATTTTCCCCAAGTTGATACACAAGCTTGACTGAAAACTAATGTCAGCCATACTTTTCACAAATTAAAAATAGAACAGTTGGCCCCGGCGCAGTGCCTCACGCCTATAATCCCAGCATTTTGGGAGGCCAAGGTGGGCAAATCACGAGGTCAGGAGTTCAAGACCAGCCTGACCAATATGGTGAAACCCCATCTCTACTAAAAATACAAAAAATTGGCCAGGCATGGTGGCGCACGCCTGTAATCCCAGCTACTCAGGAGGCTGAGGCAAGAGAATCGTTTGAACCCGGGAGGCGGAGGATGGCAGCCTGAGTAACAGAGAAAGACTCCATCTCAAAAAACAAAAAAAAAAGAACAGTCAAATAAACACAAAAGTATGTAAAAAGGAAGAGAACAATGAAGATAAATACACAACTAAAGAAAAAAAATAAACATAACACAGGATCAGCAAAGCCAAATGCTAGCTCTTTAAAAAAATAAAATTGATAAATTCCTGGCAAAACTCATATGATAAAAATGAAAGAAGACACAAATTCCAATATCAGAAATTAAAAAGAAGACACCACTACACATCCAGCAAGTATAAAAAAGAGGCTGAAATGGTTCAAATGTATGTTTTCCCCCAAAATTAATATTTTGAAACCTAAGACCCAATGTGATAGTAAGTATTAAGATTTGGGGCCCTTAGGAAGTGACTAAGTCTTGAGGATGGAGCCCTCATGAATGGGATTAGTGACACTATAAAAGGGCTGGAGGGGACTTTCTGGGCCTTTTTGCCTTTCCATCTCTTCTACGATGTGAAGACACAGCATTCATCCCCAGAGGACACAGCAACAAGCCGTCATCTTGGAGGCAGACTGCGAGTCTTCCCCCAGACCCCACATCTGCCAGTTCCTTGATCTTGGACTTCCCAGTATTCAGAACTGTGAGAAATAAATTTCTATTGTTTGTAAGTTACCCAGTCTAAGGTATTTTGTTACAGCAGCCCAAAAGGACTAAAAAGGAAATTGTTATGAAAAAATCATATCCAAAGCATTTGAAAATATAAAAGAAATACTTTTCTTTAAAAAGTACAAATTTTCAAAGCTGATATTAGAAAAATAGAAATTTTAAAAGTCCTATAGTAATTAAATCAATTCAATCCATAACCAAATCTTTCCCACTAAGAAAACCCCAGGGATAAGGATGAAGCTGGAAACCATCGTTCTCAGCAAACAAACTAACACAGGAAGAGAAACCACCACATGTCCTCACTCATAAATGGGAGTTGAACAACAAGAACACATGGATACAGGGAGGGGAACATCACACACCGGGGCCTGTCAGGGGATGGGGGGCAAGGGGAGGGAGAGCATTAGGACAAATACCTAATGCATGCAGGGCTTAAAACCTAGATAACAGGTTGATAGGTGCAGCAAACCACCACGGCACATGTATACCTATGTCACAAACCTGCACATTCTGTACATGTATCCCAGAACTTAAAGTAAAATAAAAGTAAAAAAAAAAAAAGAAAACCCCAGGCCGTACAAATTCAACCAAACATTTAAGGAAGAGATCATGCCAATCATAAGCTTAGAAACCATGCCAATCATACACAAGCTCTTCCAGAGAATAGAAAAGCAATAGAAAATGAATATTAAAGAGCATAAAATGGCCTCAATTCATTTTTGAGACTAGAATTACCCTGATACTAAAACCTGACAAAGTAAGTCTCAATCATCAGCATAGACGCAAAAATACCAATTAAAAGACAGTAAGATAGAATCAGCATGACCTAATCAGGTATATGAAGAGGAATGTCAGTGCATTAGTCCATTCTCACACTACTATAAGACATACTTAAGACTGGGTAACTTATAAAGACAAGAGGTTTAATGACTCACAGTTCCACATGGCTGGGGGGGCCTCAGGAAACTTATCATCATGGCAGAAGGCACCTCTTCACAAGGTGGCACACACCTGTAATCCCAGCTACTCAGGAAGCTGAGGCAGGAGAATCGCTTGAACCGGGAGGCAGAGGTTGCAGTGAGCTGCATTACACTCCAGCAACAAGAGCGAAACTCCGTCTCAAATGAAACCAGAAAGGAGAGAAGCGTGATGGAGACAGCCCCTTATAAAACCATCAGATCTCCTGAGAACTCACTCACTCTCACGAGAACAGCATGGGGAAACCACCCCCATGATTCAATTATCTCCACCTGGTCCCACCCTTGACACCTGGGGATTATTACAATTCAAGGTGAGATTTGGGTGAGGACACAGAGCCAAACCATATCAATCAGGTTGCTTTGACATCAGAAAACAATAAATATAATTAGGAGAATAAGCATTTTTTCTTTAATAGAAAAATATATGATCATTTCAAGAGATACAAAAAAATTGTAAAGTTCAACAGCCATTTAAGATAAAAACAGCTAGGCAAGCTAGGAGTCCAAGGGAACTTTCTTTTAAGAGACACTATATAGCCACAAAAAATTACAGAAAAATCTTACTTGTCTCAATACTTGAAATATGGAAAGCTTTCCTTTCCTGTAAGAAGCAAGCCCACGGTCCCAGCTGTCATCAGTGCTACCCAGCATTGACTATGAAGTCCCAGGCAGTACAGCAAGACACAGACAAGAAAAAAAAGGTATCAGGATCAAAAAGGAAGAAATTTTCAAACATCACCTTTCACAGATGATATGATTGTATAGGTAGAAAATCTAAAATAATCTAACATAAATTATTCCCAGTAGCTAAACATTAAGAAATATGTAATCCCAGCAGTTTGGGAGGCTGAGGCGGTCGGATCACCTGAGGTCATGAGTTTGAGACCAACCTGACCAACATGGAGAAACCCCGTCTCTACTAAAAATAAAAAATTAGCCGGGTGTGGTGGTGCATGCCTGTAATCCCAGCTACTCGGGAGGCTGAGGCAGGAGAATTGCTTGAACCCGGGAGGCAGAAATTGCGGTGAGGCACATTGCACTTCAGCCTGGGAAACAATAGCGAAGCTCCATCTCAAAAACAAAAAACCAAAGAAGAAACAACAAAAAAAGAGATGGAGAAAGCAATATGTTATCTCATTCATGCAAAATCTAATGTGGGTTGGTGAAAACCCCTTTAGTTCTAGGCATCCTTCATCCTGTCCACCATCACCTCACTGGTGGCCTCCAAGGTCACCATGATGAAAGACAAGAGTGTTAGGGAAACACATCAACTTTTAAACTTTGGCCCAGAAGTGATACATGACACTTCCACTCACATTTCATTCGCTAGAACTAGTCACATGGCCCCACCTAACTACCAGGAAGTAGGAAGTGTAATCTTCCTGTGTGCCCCTATGGTCATTGTTTTTCCCATACGTAGAACATACTCTCACTTTCTCAAGACAGAAAACCCCACTTGAAATTGTCAGCAAATCCAGCTTGAAATTGAGGGTCTTCTTAGGCTAGGCACAGTGGCTCATGTCTGTAATCCCAACACTTTGGGAGACCAAGGCGGGTGGATCACCTGAGGTCAGGAATTTGAGACCAGCCTGACCAATATGGTGAAACCTCATCTCTAAAAAAAAAAAAAAAAAAATTCAGAGTCTTCAAGTGAACTGCCTAGTGCTCTCCATCAGGTCTATACCTGCTTCTTGTTGGTCTGGAGATTTCTAAACTAGAAAAGACATATTCCTTTCCTCCTATACAGACCCAACATTTCATGATGGAGTAGGGTTAGGACAACTGCAATAAATATTTTTACTTTTAAATGGAGAGAATGAAGACAGATAGGGGTAACAATTCTGAAATATTCTTAGGCTCTGCACAGTGGCTTTTGTCTGTAATCCCAACAATTTTGGGAGACCGAGGCGGCTGGATCACCTGAGGTCAGGAGTTTAAGACCAGTCTGACGAATATTATGAAACCCCATCTCTTAAAAAAAAAAAAAAGAAGAAGAAAAAAAGAAAGAAAAAGAAATTGAGGGTCTTCAAGTGAACTGCCTAATGCTCTCCATCAGGTCTATACCTGCTTCTTCTTGGTCTGGAGAGTTATAAACTAGAAGAGACATATTACTTGCCTCCTATACAGACCCAATATTCAATGATGGAGTAGGGTTAGGACAACTGCAATAAACACTTTTACTTTTAAACGGAGAGAATGAAGACAGGTAGGGGTAACAATTCTGAAATCCGTCTGAGTAGACATTGTGAAAGCTCCTACCCTCGTCAGAGGTTTCTTCATTAAGCTTCTCTAGGAAGAAGTCCCTTGTTCCTTGTTCTCCCTGGCCCTTTTATCATTCCATCACTCTCCTTGGCCACATCTGAAATGGACGTGGAAGAATATGCTGTGTTAGGACCGTGAAACTCAAGCTACTGTTGGCCCATGGAAAATTAGGGAGCCATAGTTTGTTTTAAGTCATGAATAGTCCGAGCCTTTTTTAGTTCAAACTGTGGGTTTCTTTTGTAATACAATGTCCTTAAAAACTTAGTCTGCTTTTGATTTGTTTCCAAAGAGTTCGCTGTACCATAACTCCCCCAAAAGTTATTTTTCAGATGTAGATCTCAACTTATTTACCTTCTTTGCTCCCCCATCTCTCTCACACACAATATCATGGCACTTACCTTGAGTCTATCTGGATCTTTTTAATCTGCCTTTTGCCCTGAGGTAGTTTGGGCCTTTGTTGCTCAATGGTGTTGTCAATCCTATATCAAGTTAGTTGGCATCTGGAAGCAGTCAGCTTTTTAATTTTGCTAAGCCCTAACTTGCTGGAATTTCTCTATTTCCTTTATTGCTGCTCACAAACTAGCTGCTTATTTCTTGTAAGGCTTTGTTGAATGAAGACAACAGCCAAGATGTGCTTACAATAGCCTTCTTTCTTAGCCTTCTTAATGCAAGTATGCCATTTAACAAGTGTGTTACCATTAATAGTACAGATTGCCATGCCCCAGCCTCCAGTATCAGTGTCCTTGGCACACACCACCAGCCACTAAGCTAATGCTGTATATTTTGGCTTTTTGATACAGCAGCACCAATGATTAGTCGGAACAGGATAGGCTATGCTGAGGTAAAAAACAAAGGGTTGTTTATCACTCACACAAAGATGATGCAATCAGGCAAAGCTCCAGGGAAGAAACTCTCCTCCATAAAGTGATGCAGGGATCCAACTGCTTTCATCTTGTGTCTCCACAGTTTCAACAGAGAGCCTCCCCACAGTGAATGTCATGGAAAGGGAAACAGAATAAAGGAGGCACTCTTCATGACCTCATCCCAGAAATAGTGTTATATATTGCCTTCCTAAAACCCCCCAAATTAAAACATACTACAAAAACACTATGACCAAATCAATATGTCATTGGCATAAGAATGACAGATTAGAATATAAAATATATGTGAGTATACATAATAATTTAACAAAAGTAGTATTTCAATACAGTGAGGAATTATTATTTAATACATAATTCTTTTGGTTTTCACTAAACCACAAATATTTAACTGGTGTAACAGGCTACCTATTCAGAAAAAAAAAATAAAATTGGACTCCTGTTTTAGCCATATATGAAAATAAGGGCCGGCGCGGTGGCTCACGCCTGTAATCCCAGCACTTTGGGAGGCCGAGGCGGGTGGATCACGAGGTTAGCTGATCGAGATCATCCTGGCTAACACAGTGAAACCCCGTCTCTACTAAAAATACAAAAAATTAGCCGGGCATGGTGGCGGGCACCTGTAGTCCCAGCTACTTGGAAGGTGGAGGCTGAGGCAGGAGAATGGCATGAACCCAGGAGGCAGAGCTTGCAGTGAGCCGAGATCGCGCTGCTGCACTCCAGCCTGGGTGACAGAGCGAGACTCCGTCTCAAGAAAATAAAAAATAAAAAATAAAATGAAAAGAAAAATTAAAAAAAGAAAATAAGATTTATATTAAAGGCTTAAATAGAAAAATAAAAATTCAGCAAGAAATTCTGAAGGGTTATATCAACACTCTGAACAAAGGGACAGGTTCCTAACCAAGATGAGATACCCGGAAGCTATAGAAGAAATGATAAACATTTGGTAATGCAAAAATTAATTTTTGTATGACAAAAGATGGTATAAAGTCAATATTTAATTGGGATTTGGAACACAGAGCCACTCGTAAGGCTGAAATTTAATATACAGAGAACATGCACAAATTGACAGGGAGTATTGGAATAAACAACCCAATAGAAAAAGAAAAAGAAAAACCAAGAGGCAAGTCACAGAAGGAAGGCAAATGTCACCCAACATAAGAAAAGACCTTCAGACTTACTGGGATGGCAGAGGGGAGCCAGTTGAAATAGTGAGATACCACTTTACGCCTATCAGACTGGCAAAAAATAAATCTACAATCTATTGTTGGCAGCTGTGTAAGAAAAGGGTACTCTTATACACTGCTGCTAGAAATGAGAATTATAACTGCTGTTGAAAGCAATCTGAAAATATCTATTAAAATTAAAAATGCACATACTCTTTGAACCCAGCATGAGTAAAATGGAATTCCATGGTAGAATAGAAACAAAATGATGCTTATTAACAGACAAAGACTTAGAGGTGTGCTACAGGGGAAAAATGCATATACACACATATATCATATATACACATATATATCATATATACACACACACACATCTACTTTTATTATAAAATTTATTAACACTAAAAGATTTGTGGCACAAAGTTTACAAATAATAATAAAATATATGACACTGTTTTATAAAATGTATACATTCAACTGATTCTCACAGAATGCTTTTTTGATTTTTGCCAAAGTCTTGTATCTGCAGCCAATTGATAGTTGCAACCAATACACAAATATAACATAATGTTACCCATAGACAGCTCAGTCAACCTGGAAGAAAACCCTCCTGGGGGTTGTCACTGAGGGTTTCGCTGGGTCCCCACCCCAGGGAAGTGAAGACTTCATGGCCACATGATCAAGGGCTTGGATCATTGTGGTCTTTTGTGTTTCCAAAGACAATTACCACATATTTCCCTTACCACATGCACTGTTGTGATATTATCTTGCCACGTCCATCGAAAGGTAAATGTTGTATCTCCTCCCTGTGAATCTGAGCTGACCCTGTCATCACTGTGATCAATAGAATATGGTGGAAATGACGCAGCTCCAGCCTTTGCCTCTTGGAGTGCTTCTTCTTAGAACTCAGTCACCACGCTGTGAGGAAGCCCAAGTAGCCACATGGAGAGGTAGAGGAGAGTTCAGGTCCCCTCCTGATAGGCCCAGCTGAGTTCCCAGCTTGAAGCCAGCATCAACCCCCAGCCATGTGAGGGAGGTCATGTTGAACCCTGCAGCCATCCCAGTATCCCAACACCATGTGAAGCAGAAACACCACATGTGCAACCCACAGGCTTGTCATAATAAATGGTTGTTGGCAATTCGAATTACTAAGTTTTAGGGTGATTTGTTATACGGCAATAGATAACCTGAACAACTGTCCAAATGAGGACTTGGTTTAAAAATGTATTTTAATGATATGAACAAATACATACACATATTATGCTTAAATGCCAAAATGTGTTACCATCTGTATAGTTTGCTTTCCTGGCAGTCTTTTTGGTTCCGTTTTCCTATTTTGCTTGGCTTCCTTTTCTCCCTCCCACACATCACATCCTATGCCCCCAAATCAAGTTGATTCTGGATACTTATGCAATTATTTATTAATGTGTACAGACACATATAGAGAGGGTTTTATTGAGGGGGAGATCACTGTGTTATAAAAATGACTCTGTGGTTCTATATTTTGCTTTCTTATTTGACAATTCTTTGTAAAAATTCCTCCAAATCTGCTATAGAGCTCCAATTTGTCCTTTTAAATAGTTGCATAAAATTCCACAGCATGGCCATTCCATATTAATCAACCATTCTCAGGGGGGTGCTGGAGCCAGCATATACTGGGTGGTGAAAGTCTACTGTTAATTTTTAGGAATTTTGTGAGTCAGCTGTTAAATGCGGCCAATAAAAAAAATTCAATTACACGAACTTCCAATTAAGTACATTTTATTAAAAACAAAGGTAATGCATACTCAGAGTAATCATGTCCTAATTATCTTACCTCATTTTACTATTATTGATGCTCCTAGGGTGACTTACATTTATTACAAAATACTACATAATGGTGCGCTTCTGTGCATCTCTCTCCAAGACAGTGTTCAGGGGCATCATATAGGTAGTTTAAAATTGGCCTTGGTGGAACTATATATACCATGGGAATTGGCAAACAATGCACATCAGGGCCTGACTGATTGTTTTGTTGATTGTCTAGACTTAAGCAAGTGATGGAGAAAATGTTAATGATGCAAATTCAACTTTAAAATGTGTCACGTCTGTAGCTATTGCATTATGGAGCAGGGACAGGTGAGGAGTTTGAATTAAATAAGTTGGTTGAGAGGGGTTGCATGGAGAAGGTAAGCACAGAGGTAAAGGAGGTGAGGGTGTGAGCCCAGCAAATATCTGAGGCAAGAGCATCTGAGCAGAAGGAACTGCAAGTGCAAAGGCCCTGGGGCAGGTGTGTGCCCGGCAGGTTGGAGGAATGGGAAGGAGGGCAGTGTGCCTGGAGCCCAGTGAACAGGAGAAAGTGAAGGGGGTGTGGAATGCAGAAGGAGCAATAGGAGGGGATAT
Source organism: Hylobates moloch (assembly GCF_009828535.3). Taxonomy (NCBI): domain Eukaryota; kingdom Metazoa; phylum Chordata; class Mammalia; order Primates; family Hylobatidae; genus Hylobates; species Hylobates moloch. The sequence continues at coordinate 19,326,138 of NW_026652294.1, read as the reverse complement.
TAGGGAAGGTGCAGGGAGCCAGTCAAATTATCTGGGGCTTTGCAGAATCCAGGAAGGACGCTGGCTTGCATTTCAGGTGAAAAGGAGGAGCCTCGGCAAGGTTTGAGCAGAGGAGCAGCATAATCTGGCTTACCGTGTAAAGGCTTCTTCTGACTGCAGTGCTGAGAACAGACTGCAGAGGCAAGGATGAAGGTGGCTTGCACTAGGATGGAAACGGGGTGGGGTGGAGAGAAGCCATCAGATCCTGGATGCACTGGGGCAATGGAACGACAATTTCCTGACAGATTGGATGTAGGGTGCAGGAAAAAAAGGAACCATAGATAAACACAGGCTCCTGGCCCAAGCCACGGGGAAGACAGGGCAGCCACCAACCCAGACAGGGAGGTGGGAGGAGATGAGGAGTTCAGTGTTGGACGTGTTGGATGTGAGCAGAGGTGTCTTTGGCATCCACGTTGAAAACCTAGTTGGAGGTCAGGAGTCAGGACAAAGGTCCAGGCTGGAGGCGTACATGGGAGTCATTGGCATCGGAGGGCATTTAAAACCCCGAGGCAGGATGAGATCAGTAAGGGAATGAGAGGGTAATAAAACAAGGCACAGGAAGGACTGAGCTCCAAAACGCGCCAACACGTTCAAGATCAAGTTCACAAAAAAGAGCCAGCAAGGGAGTGAGGAGGAACTACCAGAGAGGTGGGAGCGAGGCTGAGAGCAGCAAAGTCCTGGCAGCCAGGTGAGAGGGCAGCAAGGAGGAGAGAGAGACCAGCCGGCAGAGTCAGACTCAGAGGGTGGCTCAGACAGCCGACGTCTGCCAGCCGGCCCTGGGTTTTGGGTTGGGGGTCACTGCTGACTTCATTAAGCCTCAGGGAATCCATGGGGTCAAGAGTGTGCTGGAGGGGGGTGTTCAAGAAAGATGGAGAGGAGTTTCGCTCCTCCAAAGAGCTTTGCTATCCAGAGGGGGAAAGAAACACGGAAGTGGCCGGGCGCCGTGGCTCACACCTGTAATCCCAGCACTTTGGGAGGCTGAGGCGGGCAGATCATCTGAGGTCAGGAGTTTGAGACCAGCCTGGACAACATGGTGAAACCCCATCTCTACTAAAAATACAAAAATAGCCGGGTGTGGTGGCACATGACTGTAATTCTAGCTACTCGGGAGGCTGAGGCAGGAGAATCGCTTGAACCCAGGAGGCTGAGGCTGCAGTGAGCTGAGATCGCACCACTGTGCTCCAGCCTGGGCTACAGAGTGAGACTCCATTAAAAAAACAAACAAACAAACATGAAAGTGGAGGGCAGGAGTAGAGATCAAGACTGTTTTTGAAGATGGAGGAACAATCAGGGTACAGTGGCTCTCACCTGTAATCCTAGCACATTGGGAGGCTGAGGCTGGAAGGATTGCTTGAGACCAGGAGTTTGAGACCAATCTGGGCAACATAATGAGACCCCTGCTTCTACAAAAATTGTAAAAATTAGCCTGGTGTGGTGTTACATGCCTGTAGTCCCAGGAATTCCAGGCAGCAGTGAGCTGTGATTGGACCACTGCACCTCCAGCCTGGGCAACAAAGTGAGACCCCATTTCAAAAAATAATAAAATAAAGATGGAGAAACAGTGGGTGCATGAATGCTGAGGCTAGGAGGGGAGCACCTGTGGCAGGGCACAAAACAGATGGACTGCTCCCTAGTGAAGCCCGGGCTTTGATGGGGCCCCTTCCAGTCAGTGGCACACGCTTTAGCTCTTCCCCACCCCTGCACGCCATCCCCAGAGGAGAGCGAGCCCTGTGCCTCGCTCAGATGCAGCCCCGTTGGGAGCAGCACATGCTGTTTTAAAAGAACATTCCAACTGCAGCTGGATGTCCCACCTTCCCATGAATCACCCCAGAAAATAACTGAGCGGCTGGCAAATATTCCAGCCAAACCCCCAGTGCGGGAGGCAGCAAGATGTGACATGAACGAGGAGTGTGCAGGATGAGCCCGAGAGGCAGGGGCAGATGGGCTCTTGTTAGAAATGTCTATTTGTGGCTCCCCAGTCTAATTTCTGAATATGCTAATGAATAAATATTGGTCTTTCCTTCCACAGCCTTTTCTCTCTGGGTGGCTCAGCCAAATAGATGCTGCCACCATTTGTTTTCTAGAACTGTTGAGAGACTGGGGCCCAGAGAGAAGAAGGGCATCCCCCTGGGTCTCAGGGCAAGATGGTAGCAGGGAAGGGGACACTGAATGGTCAGAGACCTTGGGAAGGATCTATGTTTGCCCTACGCTTGAACTCTACCTCCTACGTTTGTCTCTCTAATGCACCCTCCGAGTGTCATCCGACTACTGCTTAAATACTACCAATGGCAGGGAGCTCACTACCACCAAGTAGTCCATGCCATCGTTAGTCGGTTCAGAATGTTAGAAAGTTCCTTCATTTGACAAACTTCTTTCTTGAATTCCTATAATGTGTTGAGCAGTTTTCTAGACGTGGGATGCTGTGAACTGGTCCTTCAGGGTCCCTGCCCTCAGTGGAGAAACAAACAGGAACCTACACACAGCATTACAGGGAAGAGAGGGAGGAGAGTCCAGCTCGTGCTTAGCAGTGCAGAGGACACAAGGCCACAGGAGAGGGTGAGGGGGCTTTTCGCATTAGTTGACTTTGAGCAGTGTCAACTAAGCTGAGAGCTGAGTGACAGGAAGGAGCTCTATGTGTGGGTCCAAGTGAGGGCAGCATTCTGAACAGAGGGACAGGATTGGGGAGGGAATTCCCAGAGGTGGGCAGGCACCCTTGACATTCTCACTGGGGAAGAGTCAGTCCCAGGATAAAAAACTGGAGGGCTAGGCACGGTGGCTCACGCCTATAATCCCAGCACTTTGGGAGGCCAAGGGGGGGTGGATCACTTCGGGTCAGGAGTTCAAGACCAGCCTGGCCAATATGGGGAAACCCTGTCTCTACTAAAAACACAAAAGTTAGCCAGGCATGGTGACGCATGCCTGTAATCCCAGCTACTCGGGAGGCTGAGGCACGAGAATTACTTGAACCTGGGAGGTGAAGGCTGCAGTGAGCAGAGATCGTGCCATTGCACTCCAGCCTGGGCAACACAGTGACACTATGTCTCAAAACAAACAAACAAACAACAACAACAAAAAAACTGGAGTAAGGCAATTGGGCACTTGGTCGCAGGGCACGGGCCACCTGTCTAGGTGTGCATCACCCTTGAGCAGCCCTTCCCCCAGGTCACCTCCCCACCTTCCCAACCCCCACCAACTCTAGGTCTTCTGGCCTTCCTGTCTGCTCTGAGTGGTGCTGGGAGGAGGGTCTGGGTGGGCTTGGGATCACAGGGCAGATATGTTAAGGAGGCTCTTGAGGTCACATGGCCTACTGCTATGGTTTGAATATTTACCCCCTTCAAAACTCATGTAAAACTTAATTGCCAATTTGGCAGTGTTGAGAGGTGGAGCCTTTAGAGGTGATTGGAGCATGAGGGTTCTGCCCTCACACCTGGCTAATTTTTGTATTTTTAGTAGAGACAGTGTTTCACTGTGTTGGCCAGGTTGGTCTTGAACTCCTGACCTCAGGTGATCCACCCACCTCAGCCTCCCAAAGTGCTGGGATTACAGGCGTGAGCCACCACACCGGCCCTACACTAACATTTTTTTTGTGTCTCTTGTACTGGGAGATGACCTGCTTTGTTTCATTTTAGCCTCTTCCTTGGTTGTGCCACTACTGAGTTCTCCAGCTCTCAGCGATTATTCAGCATACTTCTTTCATTGATGTCAACCTACCTACTGCTAAGCACAGGGTATAAACTTTTTAACAATTTAATTTTATAGCAGCAAGTTTTTTTGTTTTTTTTTGTTTTGTTTTGTTTTGTTTTTGTTTTTGTTTTTGTTTTTGAGATGGAGTCTCGCTCTGTCGCCCAGGCTGGAGTGCAGTGGCACAATCTCTGCTCACTGCAAGCTCCACCTCCCGGGTTCACGCCATTCTCCTGCCTCAGCTCCGGAGTAGCTGGGACTACAGGCACCCGCCACCACGCCCAGAGAATTTTTTGTATTTTTAGTGGAGACGGGGTTTCACCGTGTTAGCCAGGATGGTCTCCATCTCCTGACCTCGTGACACCCGCCTTGGCCTCCCAAAGTGCTGGGATTACAGGCATGAGCCACCGCCCCTGGCCTATAGCAGCAAGTTTTAAATGATATGTTGATATTTTCTCTATTAGTATTTAACTTCTAGAAATGAAAAATGTTTTCTAAATCTTAAGGGATAAATTATAAATATTTTCTTCTCTGTAAGAACTGTATCTGACTTGATCTGTAATCTTCTGTTTTCTTCCTTTTTTATCCATTTCATAGTATTGCTTACTGTCTTTCTCTTTTCTGAAGTTGCTAAAATATCATTTAACTATAATGTAGAAAATTCTGATTGATTATGGAGGAATTTTAAGTCTCGAGGACTTTTATTTTTTGTTGCATTCCTTGAATTCACTTTAAATTATGCTTTGGTCCATTCTTCTTTGAATATAGTATTTTTTAAAATCTTACACATGTCACAGTTCAAATATTGATTTGATTTAGAGAACCTTCAGAATATTTTCCCAAAACTTAAAGATCTATTTTTATTTAAGATTGAAATTTTCTCACCAAAACAAAACAAAAAAATCAGCAGCTTGACTTGGGGTGAATCCTGAAGCATTTTCTCGAACTCAGTAAAGACAGGGATATATTCTATTAACTTCGAAGAATTCTTTTCTTGCTTTTGAATTTTGTCCTTGCTTAAATCTTTATGAGGGTAAGAAATGTGCATATTATAACAAACAATGACTAGAAAAACAAAGTGAATAAACACCACTCATAAACAGTTTGAATTTTGGCCCAAATACAGAATCCTGGTCGAAGTTAGACTAAACCTAGGGATTCACCATTATGCTATGAGATTATTCACAGTTCAAATGATTTTGTGAAGCCATTTGGGGTCTAAGGCTCAGGTTCTCCCTTTTGGAAACTTGGTTGTCATAGTTCAAAATTAGAGAGATGTTCTCAAAGTCTTTTCACAGTAGACCCTAACATGCTAAGTGACCTAGACCCAGGGAGTTCTTGTAGTCCATATAAGAGATGATCCAGTGGGGCCCTAAACCTCTTTTTTTCACCAAAGCTGTCTGTCTGCTTTCGTTCCCCTTCCCTCTGCCTAACCAGCTGTGGGCCACAGCTCTGAAGATGTGATATGAATGTCATGGAAGTTTTTACGAGTTGCCTAATTCGATTTTAAGACAGACTTTCTTTGAGATTTAGACCTTTGAAATAGAACTTTAAAATAAAAGTGGAAATCAGGCTGGGCACGGTGGCCCACGCCTGTAATCTCAGCACTTTGGGAGGCCGAGGCCGGCAGATCACGATGTCAGGAGATTGAGACCATCTTGGCTAACACGATGAAACGCCATCTCTACTCAAAAATACAAAAAATTAGCCAGGCATGGTGGCGGGCGCCTGTAGTCCCAGCTACTCAGGAAGCTGAGGCAGGAGAATGGCATGAACCTGGGAAGCGGAGGTTGTAGTGAGCCGAGATGGCGCCACTGCACTGCAGCCTGGGCAACAGAGAGAGACTCCGTCTCAAAAAAAATAAATAAGTAAATAAATAAAACCGGAAATCTATGAGCATCTGTTATTCAAGAGTGATGAACATCATGAGAGCTTAAAATCCTTCACAGTTGGCCGGGCGCGGTGGCTCACGCTTGTAATCCCAGCACTTTGGGAGGCCGAGGCGGGCGGATCAAGAGGTCAGGAGATCGAGACCACGGTGAAACCCCATCTCTACTAAAAATACAAAAAAAAAAATTAGCCGGGCGTGATGGCGGGCGCCTGCAGTCCCAGCTACTTGGAGAGGCTGAGGCAGGAAAATGGCGTGAACCCGGGAAGAGGAGCTTGCAGTGAGCCGAGATTGCGCCACTGCACTCCAGCCTGGGCGACAGAGCGAGACTCCGTCTCAAAAAAAAAAAAAAAAATCCTTCACAGTTTTCCCCCTTTATTAGTGAAATTTCAGGATAAATAATTTTGTTATATTAGAATCTATGAATTAGATTATGCACAAGCTTTTAATCTATATAAGAAAGCAGAAGTTAAAATAATTTCTATTCTAACCTATCATTTCCGGGAGACTCATGAGTTTTATTAAGAGATCACACCCAGAGGTTGACTTAAGGAAATAAATGTTTGAAAGTGTCCAGAAATATGTACTAACTTCCGTACAGTTTCTTTTTCTTTTTTTTTTTTTTTGAGACGGAGTCTCGCTCTGTCACCCAGGCTGGAGTGCAGTGGCGCGATCTTGGCTCACTGCAAGCTCCACCTCCTGGGTTCACGCCATTCTCCCGCCTCAGCCTCTCTGAGTAGCTGGGACTACAGGCGCCCGCCACCACGCCCAGCTAATTTTTTTGTATTTTTAGTAGAGACGGGGTTTCACCGTGGTCTGGATCTCCTGACCTCGTGATCCGCCCGCCTCGGCCTCCCAAAGTGCTGGGATTACAAGCGTGAGCCACCGCGCCCGGCCCGTACAGTTTCTTAATAGGCCCTTCTCTTCAAATTGAACCTTCAAATTCTAAAGCAATAAACAGATTTAAAGGGATGTGTAGTTGATTAAAAAATATAAACAAATATAAAAATAGATCTGATTTGTTGGATTAGAAAAGGAGAGAAGGAGAAGGATAACTGAAGTTTAATTTTGAATGAAAAAACTATTTCATAATGTAGTGTGAGTTAATCATGTAACTTACATTGGGAATAAGTATTTTAAATCATCAATTTGACAGTCATAAGAGATGCCAAAACAAATTATAATAAGCATAATTGTAACTTAAGAAAACCTATAAAGTGAAAATTTATATCTAAAATCAGAATACAAATGGACTATATGACCTTATTAATGAATTCACTAAGAGATAACATTATTCCACATCAAAAAGTATGTCTAGCTTTGCCAAAAAAATTAAAAGGAATATCTTGAAAGAGCACAGTTCAGTCATTTCAATCAGTACGTTTTCTCAGTGCCAGATCAGTTTTGCAAAACATAGTCCACCTGTTATGATTCAGCTTCACCATTTTGGATGACCTGGAGGGTTGTCTGTGTAAATTAGTGAATATTCAGAATTACGGAATATTTAAAAGAAATGTAGTTATATTATAATATAGAAATATAGCAATAGTAATCCTAAATTCTTACGATGCACCCTTGATTTAATGAATAAAGAAGATTCATTTTTAATCAGCACCTAATTATTTTTATGCAAATAGAGCTATTGCAATACTTGAAAATAGTTTGTTCTCTTGGTTAAAGTTGGTTAAATGTTTCCCTTTGAAATTTTCTTTGCATTATCCCTTTGCTTAGCAAACTATAATACAAAGCTAAATGCCTTGTCATCCGTATTCAATTTGCACAGAGACCAAACCAGCAGATACTAATTTAGTAAGTTTTCCTTATGTTCTCCCTGAGCCTGTGATGACATTCATTGATAGTTAGCTTATTAATGCAGCTATACAGACTTCATACAAAATATTGATTGTCTTAAGAGATAAAGTCCCATAGGAAGATTATCTTTATCTGATTTATTCATCTACATTTTACAAAAGAAAGTGATCATAATGTATGGCTTTTGAAAGGAAATAAATCTGTAACACTATTTGTAGAACTATGACATTTATGTTTTTATATATTAGGAAACAGTAACTTGATATATAACTGCAAATCTTTAAAAAAATTGTGGCGAAGGATATGAACAGACACTTCTCAAAAGAAGACATTTATGCAGCCAAAAGACACATGAAAAAATGCTCATCATCACTGGCCATCAGAGAAATGCAAATCAAAACCACAATGAGATACCATCTCACACCAGTTAGAATGGTGATCATTAAAAGGTCAGGAAACAACAGGTGCTGGAGAGGATGTGGAGAAATAGGAACACTTTTACACTGTTGGTGGGACTATAAACTAGTTCAACCATTGTGGAAGTCAGTGTGGCGATTCCCCAGGGATCTAGAACTAGAAAAACCACTTGACCCAGCAATCCCATTACTGGGTATATACCCAAAGGACTATAAATCATGCTGCTATAAAGACACATGCATACATATGTTTATTGCAGCAATATTCACAATAGCAAAGACTTGGAACCAACCCAAATGTCCATCAATGATAGACTGGATTAAGAAAATGTGGCACATATACACCATGGAATACTGTGCAGCCATAAAAAATGATGAGTTCATGTCCTTTGCAGGGACATGGATGAAGCTGGAAACCATCATTCTCAGCAAACTATCGCAAGGACAAAAAGCCAAACACTGCATGTTCTCACTCATAGGTGGGAATTGAACAATGAGAACACATGGACACAGGAAGGGGAACATCACACACCGGGGCCTGTCGTGGAGTGGGGGGAGGGATAGCATTAGGAGATATACCTAATGTTAAATGATGAGTTAATGGGTGCAGCACACCAACATGGCACATGTATACATATGTAACTAACCTGCACGTTGTGCACATGTACCATAAAACTTAAAGTATAATAAAAAAAAGTAAAAAAAATTGTGGTCCCCTTTTGTTCAGAGTAGGCACCTTGATTCAATTAATCAACAGTTGATTTTTCTTTCGTATCTCCAGTGTCCATAGAACTTTTCAGACACAGAGAGAGCCATTAGTGTACTACTGGTGTACAATAGAGTTATAAGCTGTTATAAAATAAGAACTGTATTTTACAGTGTTAGACAATTATAAAATCAAACAAGTGAGTTAATGAAGTTGTGAATTGTATCATATGAAGACTGACTAGAGAAAGAGCTTGAATAGGGAAGCTGAGCTATCAAGCACTCATGTGGAAGTTGAACTGAACTTTAAAGAAAGGCCAGGATACAAGCATTCTAAATCTTTGTTTTTCAATTTTAAGAAAATCATTGGAAAAATAGTGTCACCACATTATGGAAAGTAGGGATAAGCTATACAATCATGCATTTACTCTTGTTAATGTTCTGGTATATTTCTTTCTGGTGTTACCTCTGAATTTGTCTTTTTAACATAAACTTAATCGCAGCACATGTTCTATTTTGGAGCTTTTTTTCTAATTAAAATTATTTCAGAAGCATTTCCTAGGTGGCTCATAGGCTTCCTGGCCACTGTTTTAAAAGATATTTAATATTTCATGATATGGATTTTTTTCAACTTTTTTTATCACAAATAATATTTTGAGCTGTTTTTATGCATCAGCTTTTTCATACTTGAGATTGTTTCCTTTGTCCACTTCTCAGTATAGTGTAAGTGGGCCATGAACTTTCTTTCTTTAACTTATAATTATCTTAAGAACAGTGCCAATTTATAATATCTACAACAAACTATGAGGGGTACTATTTCATCATATCTGTAACAGTATTTGCTATTTCCATTTTTAAATAATATCAAATGTTGGCCGGGCGTGGTGGCTTATGCCTGTAATCCTAGCACTTTAGGAGGCTGAGGCGGGAGTAGCACCAGGTCAGGAGATCAAGACCATCCTGGCTAACACAGTGAAACCCCGTCTCTACTAAAATACAAAAAAAATTAGCTGGGCTTGTTGGCGGGTGCCTGTAGTCCTGGCTACTCGGGAGGTTGAGGCGGGAGAATGGTGTGAACCCAGGAGGTGGAGCTTGCAGCGAGCCGAGATCGTGCCACTGCACTCCAGCCTGGGTGACAGAGTGAGACTCCATCTCAAAAAAAAAAAAAAAAAAAAAAAGAATATCAAAGGTTAACATGCCAAAAGTGGCACTGCTTTGTACAGTTTTCTGTAGTTGTTTTACTCATGATATTTTCTCATGCGTGTAGTATCTGTTCATATCCCTGGGCCTTCTACCAAGTGACTTGTGTATGTTTTATGAAATCTAAATCCTTCCTTCTGCCAAGTCTGCAGTGTTGTAATTTTATAATCTGTAATAGCATTTAAAGCATTTGGAGTTTGTTTGTTTGTTTTTGTTTGGTGTTTTTTTTTTTTTTTGCTTTCTCTTGTTTAGGAAATAGTGTCGTATGCTGTAGAGTTAGGTAGTTGAAAGAATCAGAAAGGAAGTAAGGTTTGGTTTGGTTTTGTAACTTCTGATTAAATAACTCACTCAGCAAATACTTGTGAGCTGTGCCAGCAGTGGTGATGAGACAGACACAGACTTGGTTTTCAAAGATTTTATAAAGTAATAATGCATACAAGTAAACATGTGATTAAGACTATACTATACTAGAGCATTTAGGAATGGTAAAAGTGGAACACTTACCCCAAACAAAGCAGAAACTGTTGAGAAAAGGCTTCTATCACTGCGTTTTCTCATGAGCATTTCTTCTTTGTTTTTATGTCCATTTTACACTCCAGCCTGTAGGTGTACCACATATTTAATCATTCCTCTGTGGACATGGAGGCTGTTTTCTGTTTCCCCCTTCTGTAAACAATATTACAACAGATGTCTCTGTAATGGAAATTGTAGCACATGTCTGGATTATCTTCTCAGGGTCAGTTTTTAGAAATGGCCTTATTGCATTATAGTATATGAATATTTTTGAGATTCTTGATACATAGTATCAGATGGTCTTCCAGAAAGTGTATATTCCTTGTGTTTTGTACTAAAAAGGGGGTGGGAAGTAGTGCGGTGCAGTGGTGGCAGTGGCATCCATGGAGCTAGAAGTGAGCGGTGATGCCATCTGTCTCCAGCAAGTCATCCAGGATGATGTCGGACATGGTGCCGATCTTCTTGGTCAGCTTGCTGCTCCATGGTGCTCAGGTACACGTAGCGGTTGAGCAGCTCCCTGTCCAGCTTGCAGCACAGCATTCTGGAGGGTACGGAGGTCCACATGCAGCATCCAGAAGGTGCGGAGGTTGAGGCCTGCATGGTGCGGCAGCATAGTGGTCAGCACGTTCAGCAGCATCAGCAGCCTCCAGCAGGTTTTCTCCTGCATGGGCAGCAGTAGCCTGATGCCACTATCCAGGGTGGCGAACCACGTGATATGCTTATTCTCCCACGACCGACTTTTTGCTGAGCCCCTCGGTGGCTCTCCGACACAGGGTCCTTTAGAATGTGTTCACGTGGGCACCCACATGGAAGTCCGCCCACCGCAGCAGGCACATGCCCCCAAAACTCTCCTTGGCTTCAGGCAGGTGCATGTACACCATGAGGCTGCGGTTGTGGTCAAACACCAGAAAACCCAGCTGGGTGTTGTCCACCATGAAGTCCATGCTGTACACCTCCAGCGTCTTGGCATCCCATGACAGGAGGCTCAGCGTCTTGCTCTCCTCCTGGGAACAGCAGCCAGATGCTCTTCATGAGGTCAGCTGCCAGGATGAAGTTCTTGATGCTGGTCATCTGGTGGATGTAGAGCTGCCTGTCGATGAAGGCCATGCCCATTAGCTCGCTGGCCCACAGGCTCCACAGGAAAATCTTCTGGCTGATGGCCAACACCAGGTGGCCTTGCAGTGCACAGGGCAGTCACAGGCCCCTTCTGCTCCTTCTCGTAAAGGACTTTGAACTTGTTCTTGGTCAAGGGCTGGCCGGGCTCGGGCACCACCTCAATCACATCCATGATCAAGATCCGCCCTCAGCACGTGACCTCCTCCTTCTCCTGCATGAGGCAGGTCCCGGCGGCCACGTAGCCTTTGAGGCCCGACCTAGTCTCCTCGCTGCAGCGACACTGTGTTCGTGCTGGTCATATGCTCCCACTTCTGCAGCTTGATCCTGACATTGGGAATAGCCTCCGAGCAGACTAGGGAGATGAACTGAATGGAGAAGGCCGCCTCCTGGGGGTGGATGCACTGCTCATCTCTCTCGATGGTCTCAAATCCCTTCTCCTCGCCAGTCATGTGTGTGATGCACGTGCACAGTGCGTTGGTGCTGGTGGCCACAGCATATATCTTGGACTCCACGTGGTAAGCCACACAGTGGACCGTGCAGCACAGCGGGATCTTCCTGACAGGCCATGGGGAATCATAGGACAGGTAGGCAGGAAGGACGCTGATCCTCAGCTTGCCCTGTCTGTTGAAGTACAGGAAGCCGCGGAACAGTTGACATTGTGGAATAGAGTGAAAGAGTCGACAGGGCCATTGATGCCCACGGGGTGCAACCGCAGCACCCCTCGGTCGGTCGCCAGCAGCCAGTGAGGTGAGGGGCCGCAGATGACACTCCTGAGTAGCCATAAATGTCCTCGAAGTAGTGGAAACACTACACACGGCCCCAGGCCCGGCCCTCTCCTCTGTGCAGCCACCTGCTTTCTTCTTGAATGGCTTCGGCTTCTTCTCACAGAAGCTGATGCTGTGAAGGACCTTCTTAAAGTGGACTTTGAGATTGCCCTGGCCGAGCTGAGTCATGGGGGAAGGCCTTGTAGATAAGCAGCTTTTGGTCCACATGCACCAGCAAGTAAGGCGTGCTCTGGCGGCTGCCCAGCGCAACCAGCAGCACCTCCTTGACGAGAGAGGCAGCTCCTCCTGGCACATGGCCTCCTCCCTGCAGGCCTCGCCCTGTGTGGTGGGCTCTGCAAAGGAGCTGTCCACAAGGACCCGCTGCCCCACAGGGAAGTTCTTCATCAAGAACACCAGCCGCCAGTCGGGGAGCTGGCAGGTCGCCATGGTGCCATTCTCCTGCAACAGCAGGCACCAGTGGATGGGCTCTGTCTGGAAGGGTACAGAGTCCCAGTCGGCAGGGGCTGGCTGCTTCTTCGGGCCTCCTCCTTGCTGAGACTGAAGAGGGAGCCCAAATCCCCACACAGCATCTCCTCATCACCCACTGTGCGGCTAGTCTCTGAGCCCAGGCTCTCAGCCCCCAAGCCACTGCAGCCCCCAAGCCACTGCAGCCCCCTAGCTCATCGTGAGCCCTGCTCAGGCAGCTCTCAGTGGTGAACATGCCACTGAGGTCTCGGTACAGGCACAGCGTGATCACCTTGGGCTGATGGTGCAGCGGAGGGTTGTGCAGCGCCAGGTGGCGCTGGTAGCCACTGTAGGAGTGTGCTCTTCAGCAGGAACATGGTGACGTGGCCATCAGCGCTCATGATGACCATGTAGGGGTTGCCTACAGTGCACTGCATGTTGCGGGTGACCAGGTCCACAGGGATGAAGTACAGCTGATTCACTCCTTCCAGCAGGTGGATGCCCAGCAGCGACACTTGGACAATGTAGTGGTTGTCCCCGATGTTTTCGCCGAAGACCGTGGGGCCTTGCGTGGCAAAGCCACTGGTGTCCAGCTCCACAATCTCCTGCCCCATCTGCAGGAATAAGTCTTCCTGGCTCAGAATCAGGAATCACCGTCTGTAGTGGTCACTGTCCACTTCGGGGGTGCTGGGTTCCTGCTCTGTGCCCTCCCCCTTGGGATTCTCTTTCTCCTCCTTAGGCACCAGGGCAATGACTGTCCACATATCATAGCAGCCGGGAAGCTCAAAGGTTGTCACCACCTGGGACTGGATGCTCTTCTGCAGCACTGACAGAGCCCCATTCTTCCCATGGCCGGAGCAGTCCACAATCTCCAGGTCCGGCTCAGGGTTGTTCTGAAACTCTTCAGAGAGGAAGGCAGGCTCACCCATGGCAGCACTGGTGCAGGGTCCAATGTTAAGGATGCTGTCACACACCTCAAAGGTAGGTGGCCAGCTGTGTGCCCGACTGGGCGTCGCTGCCGTACACTTCAATCTCATCCATGTCGTCCTGTGACACGGACTTGTCCCTGGCTGACCAGCTGGTCATGTGTCCACTCGCTTCTTCTGTGAGGGAGGCTCTTCCTTGTCAGCAGCCTCACAGACAGCACTGGCCGGGGGCTCCTGAAGCTTCTCTGTGTACTTGAGGAGGAGAGAGTTGCCCAGGCAAGAACTCAGGAACAGGTACCCAGGCTCCATGGTGACCATGCTGGTGGTGAAGACGCTGGTGGCCGCCTTGTCAAAAGTGGAACACTTGGACACTACGCATGCCATCAGTGATGAGGGTCAGCACGTAAATCCCGCCACCCTTAAGGGAGATGACCATCTTGTCATAGGAGATGAAGGTGGCCTGGGCACAGTCCAGGGTGATTCACACACCCACCTGGGTGCACAGCGGGAAAGCTGTGGTGCCTGTGGTAGGCTGCTGAGAGCCACACCGTACGGGTGAATGATCTGGTTCAGGTATAACAGCGAGCTGACGACAAAGACCACCACCCCACCCATGGGCTTGGGCATGGCCAGAGCCTGGGTGCAGCCAAAGGGTAGCTGGTGAGAGATCAGATGACGGGGTGCACCTTCTGTGTGATGTTAGCAAGATGGCCACGATGGAGCACGTGTCCTGCCACACAGCCACATGCCCAGGCCAGGTCTGGTGGGGCTCGAACAGGATGGGCTTGTAGTAGCCATGCAGGAACTGCAGGTTGATGATGTTGAGCAGCTTCTCATCTAGGGCCTGCACATCGCTGATGTAGCTTCTATGGGACAGGCCAGTCCAGTCCTATAGAATCAAAATACGTATTTTAAAAAGATCTCCAGGTAATTTAATATAAACAAGCTTGAGAAGTTATGTTTTAGGTCAGTGCTACACCCAAAGAAATATGAGAGCCACATGTATAATTTTAAATTTTCCTGTAGACATGCTAAAAAAGTAATAAAAAACGTGCAGCCACGTGTGGTGGCTCACGCCTGTAATCCCAGCATTTTGGGAGGCCAGGGTGGGCAGATCACGAGGTCAGGAGTTCGAGACCACCATGGCCAATGTGGCAAAACCCTGTGTTTACTAGAAATATAAAAATTAGCCCGGCATGGTGGCATGCTCCTGCAGTCCCAGCTACTCAGGAGGCTGAGGCAGAATCGCTTGAACCCAGAAGGCAGAGCATGCAGTAAGCCGAGATCACACCACTGCACTCAGCCTGGGCGAAAGAGCGAAACTCCGTCTCAAGAAAAAAAATGCAAAAAATACTTTAAATAGTATATTATAAGCCTGTATATCCCAAATTATTATCATTTTCACAGAGGACACTAACCATATTTCAAGGGCTCTACAGCCAATGGCGACTACCACATTAGACAGCACAGGCCTAGAGCACGTCCTAAGTATTACATTCCCTGCAAAATCTCTAGTCATCTCTAGTTTATATTCAGCTATGGTTTGGGAGGCATAAATATTTCAGGTGCCAGAATTCAGCCTATGCCCATATTTAATGGAGAACATTTTGAATGGCTACTTTTTCAGGGCCATTAATGGGCTGAGAGCAAATTGTACAGATTTCTTACCTTGGAACTTCAGCGTCTTTGGGTTCTGATATAGAATTGTCAGCTGGGGCTCCAGTTCCTTGATTTTAGAATCCATCTTTCCCAGCTGGAAATCGGGCCTGATGTCATTCTTCTGAGTAGCCACAGAGCGAAAGGAACACATTACACCTTCCTCATTGGGTTCCTTCAGAAGTGAACTGATGCAGCGGATGCAGCAGACACATCCACGACTTAGGTACATGGGTTTTTCAAGATAAGATAGGGCAATGAGACATCGACTCACTTCTTGAAATTGTTCAGCCGTGACCACTCTCTATGGAAAAATGTACATGCTATTAGAGTGTCATGAGTTGAAGGACAACACTACTTGAAAATCTTTCCTCCTTATATACATAGAGCTATCAGGGCCTACTATGCACAATTACTAGTGAAACATAATGAAACAATATAAATACATATATAAAAGACTCAGAGCCTTGAGCTTCTGATATTTTAAATGCTAGCTGGAGTGCAGTGGTGCAATCTCTGCTCACTGCAAGCTCCGTCTCCCGGGTTCACGCCATTCTCCTGCCTCAGCCTCCCGAGTAGCTGGGACTACAGGCACCCACCACCACGCCCAGCTAATTTTTTTGTGTTTTTAGTATAGACGGAGTTTCACCGTGTTAGCTAGGATGGTCTTGATCTCCTGACCTCGTGATCCACCTGCCTCGGCCTCCCAAAGTGCTGGGATTACAGGCGTGAGCCACTGCGCCCGGACAGGACTTGATTCTTTCTTTGGGAAGTTGATGTCATAAAAGTGTCTATACTGGGCTGTCCTGCCACATGTGGCTCTTGAGCACCTGAAATGGGGCATATCAGAATTGAGATGTGCTTTCAGTGTAAAATGCACAATGGATTTGGAAAATGTAATGAGAAATAGAGAATGTAAATGATGTTGTTAAGAACTTTTAAAGGTTGGCTGGTTGCAGTGGCATGTGCCTGTAGTCCTAGCTCCCTGGAAGGCTGAGTCGGGAGGATCACCTGAGCCCAAGAAGTTGAAGCTACCGTGAGCTATGATCGTGACACTGCACTCCAGCCTGGGTGATGGAGGGAGACACTGTCTCTTGAAAACAATTTTAAAGTTAATTTCATGCTGAAATGATAATATTTTCTGTATTAAAATTTTAATTTTTTTCTTAATTTATTCTCACCTCTGCTCCACTAGGTTCTCCCCTGGCCTCCAATTGCTTCCACTGACAACTCAGTTGGAGTGAGCTCCACTTACAAGGGGTTTTTCTGTAGAGTGTCCCTCCTCCCACCTTATTCACATCCTGCTTATCATTCTTAATCCAATCAAATTTTGATTTAATTATGCTATATATTAGATTTTTACTGAAGTCATAAGCAGATTGCCACAAAGGAGATCACCCTCACTAAAGGGTTTTCAAAGTTAATATGGACAAATATTGCCACATTATTCTAAATTAGGTCTTGTATATTGTGGGTGTTGGTAAGATTTGGGATCAGGATTGAAACTGTTCAAACAAAACATTTGGCATCAAAATTAATTGTTATGAATGGAACTAATTTCAAATTGTTTTTGATCATAAAAATAAAAACTCATAGCTTGATTAAAAAAATTAGTCAAACTTACTGAGAGGTCTTTCCTAAAACCACACTCATTAGACCAGTCATTTATTAAAAAGGACTTACTCTTGTGAAGATCAACATTTAGAAGAGGTTGAATTCACTTCCACATAATAAATTGTAAATATATTTTTTCTGCATTATGATTTTCTTTTGTCTAGCTTACTTTATTGTAAGAACATAGTATATAACACATATACAAAATATGTGTTAACTGACTTGATATTATGGGTAAGGCTTCCAGTCAACAATGGGCTATTCATCCTTAAGTTATTGGGAAGTCAAAAGTTATGCACAGATATTGGACTGCCAGGGGCTCCGTGCCCCTAAAGCCCACATTTTTTAAGGGTCAGCTGTATCTGAAAATCTCAAGAACATTGCCCGTGGCCAGTATTTATAATTTTTTCTTTGCTTTTAGACAAAATCATTCCTGTACATTTAATTTCATTAATATTACTCTCTGTATTTGTAAATAGTGCTTAATCTGTAAAGTGTGAACAGGTTTTAGTTTTTGCATGACTATTGCAGACATATTGAACCACATTTGATAAATGAAGTAATAGTGAAACTACCTGGGGTTTTCTCTCAGCTGCCTCCCTCTTCCCTGTCTCCAGGTGGCGCTGTGTGGAAGTTTATGAAGAGACCTGGTCTGGATCCAAGCTTTCTGTCCCCATTCTACTTTCTGAAATGCCCACCAAAAGACACCGACCCCTGGCATCTCATAATCACTCAGTTAGTCATCATTTCTGTTTTTTAATAGCTGAGGATATCCTGACTACCTGCTCTTTACAAGATTATTACAAATTATACTAGTTTAAATTCAAAGGCAGTTTCCCCCTTCCTGCTCCCTGGAAACCTTTATCCTTGAATGACATGGCTAAATGGCTAAGCTCCCCTGCACCCAATGCCCTGATCAAGTGTTTCTTCCTGTAGGAGCCTTTCCTTTTGCCCCAAGGGAAATCCTTTCTCTGTTGTCCTCCCCTGGCAATTTATAAACACTTGTAACAGAATCTGTTACTATTCTTATTTATATTGATGTGGTCTTAAAAGAGTCTAACTTGGTTGAGAGCTGTATCTGTGGCCTACATTTTGTTCTGTTTGTTTTTTTTCTTTTTTTTTTTTGAGACAGAGACTCACTCCGTCACGCAGGCTGGAGTGCAGTGGCGTGATCTTGGCTCACTGCAACCTCCACCTCCCGCGTTCAAACGTTTCTCGTTCCTCTCCCTCCCGCAAAGCTGGAATTACAGGCATGCACCACCACAGCTAATTTTTGTATTTTTAGTAGAGAGGGGGTTTCACCATGTTGGCTGGGCTGGTCTCAAAACACCTGGCCTCAAGTGATCCACCCACTTCAGCCTCCGAAAGTGTGTGGCCTACATTTTGGATATGAAATATGAAAAATACCAAAAAGTAGACAACAAATAATTACTATTGGATCCATATATAATTTAATCAATCTGGTTTCCTTCATATTTCCTCTTGCATTTCATCCTCCTTGCAGTTTCATGATTCTCTGGAGGTCATCTAAAACAATAATATAATTTAAGGAAGCAAATTTTTTTTTCTTGGGACAGGTCTTGCTCTGTTGCCCAGGCTGGAGTGCAATGGTACAATTATGGCTCACTGTAGCCTCGAACTCCTGGGCTGAAGCCATCCTCCTGCCTCAGCCTCCCCAGTAGCTGGGACTACTAGTGTGTGCTACCAAGACTGGCTAATTTTTTAACTATTTTGTAGAGATGAGGGTCTCACTATATTGCCAGAACTGGTTTTAAGCAATCTTCCCACGTTGGCCTTCCAAAGTGCTGGAATAACAGGTGTGAGCCACCATGACTGGCAAGGAAGCAAATTTGATTTTACATCATCCAAAGAGTAACACAAAGGAAGTATATCTGAGTTGTAGTACATCAATAAGTGGAAATATTAAGATTCTATATAAATTATTTGTGATTTCCTTTCTGAGAAGAGACTACAATTCTCATTATACATGTGCATTTTCAAACATTTCCAAACTTGAGATGAAAAAAAAGAAAGAAAATATGAGACAGTGACTATATTTGAGGTATATTCTTTCAACAGAATATAAACGTGTGGGGTTCACACATTTATCAGCCAACAACAGATTCAAAATACATACATTCTTAGTCTTAACAAGGGCTACAAAAAAGTGTGGAACAGCTATCAGTAATATATTTTGTGTTAATATGAATTCTAGGCTTGGATAAAACATGCAGGGTATGATTTATTACAACTTTAGATGTCTTCTTTTTAAATGTTATTTCTCTTTTAGGACTTCGGTCTGATTAAATGTTATTTCCTTTTTTTTGGTTTCTTGTTTTGCTTTGTTTTGTTTTGAGACTGGGTCTCTGTCGCCCACTGCTGCTAGAGTGCAGTGGCATAATCATGGCTTACTGTAATGTTAACTACATGGGCTCAGGTGATCCACCTCAGTCTCCCAAGAAGCTGGGACATGCCACCATGCCCAGCGAATTTTTTCTATTTTTTGTAGAGACGCAGGTGTCACCATGTTGCGCAGGCTGGTCTAGAACCCCTGGCTCAAGTGATCCTCCTGCCTTAGCCTCCCAAAGTGCTGAGATTACAGGTGTGAGCTGCCACACCTGGTTGAGATTTCTTAGTTCTATTATATTCTCTAATATAAAAAAAGAAAGGTCATTTTCCAATTTTAAGTGGTCTCAGGACAATTTCTCTTTTTTTAAAATTTTTTTATTATACTTTAAGTTCTGGGGTACATGTGCAGAACATGCAGGTTTGTTACATACATATACGCATGCCATGGTGGTTTGCTGCACCCATCAACCCATCATCTACATTAGGTATTTCTCCTAATGCTATCCCTCTCCCAGGCCCCAACCCCCTGACAGGCCCCGGTGTATGATGTTCTATGTTCATGTGTTCTCACTGTTCAACTCCCCTTATGAGCGAGAACATGCAGTGTTTGGTTTTCTGTTCTTCTGTTAGTTTGCTGAGAATGATGGTTCCCAGCTTAATCCATGTCCCTGAAATGGACATGAACTCATCCTTTTTTATGGCTGCATAGTATTCCATGGTGTATATGTGCCACGTTTTCTTTATCCAGTCTACCATTGATGGGCATTTGGGTTGGTTCCAAGTCTTTGCTATTGTGAATAGTACCGCAATAAAAAATACGTGTGCATGTGTCTTTATAGTAGAATGATTTATAATCCTTTGAGTATATACCCAGTAATGGGATTGCTGGGTCAAATTGCATTTCTGGTTCTAGATCCTTGAGGAATCGCCACACTGTCTTCCACAATGATTGAACTTATTTACATTCCCACCAACAGTGTAAAAGCATTCCTATTTCTCCACATCCTCCTCAGCATCTGTTGTTTCCTGACTTTTTAATGATTGCCATTCTAACTGGCGTGAGATGGTATCTCATTGTGGTTTTGGTTTGCATTTCTCTAATGACCAGTGATGATGAGCTTTTATTCTTATGTTTCTTGGCCGCATAAATGGGTAGACTGCATGTTTCTAAGGAATTGGTTCATTTTATCTGGGCTAACCAACTTGTTGGCATACAAATGTTTATAGTATTCTCTTAAAATCTTTTTAATTTTTATAAAATCAGTATTGAGGCAGGGCTCAGTGGCTCATGCCTGTAATCGCAGCACTTTGGGAGGCTGAATCACTTGAACCCAGTGTTTGAGACCAGCCTGCGCAACATGGTGAAACCCTGTCTCTAACAAAAAACAACAAACAGACAAAAACTAGCCAGGCTTGGTAGTGTACACTTGTAGCTACTCAGCAGGCTGTGCATGCACTCCAGCCTGGTCGACAGTGATACCTTGTCAAAAAAAAAAAAAAAAAAAAAAAAAAGTAGGGCCAGGCACAGTGGCTCATGCCTGTAATCCCAGCACTTTGGGAGGCCAAGGCGGGTGGATCACGAGGTCAGGAGATCAAGACCATCCTGGCTAACACAGTGAAACCCCATCTCTACTAAAAATACAAAAAATTAGCTGGGAGAGGTGGTGGGCACCTGTAGTCCCAGCTACTCACGAGGCTGAGGCAGAAGAATGGCGTGAACCTGGGAGTCAGAGCTTGCGGTGAGCCGAGATCACACCACTGCATTCCAGCCTGGGCAACAGGGCGAGACTCCGTCTCAAAAAAAAAAAAAAATGTAGTGATGTATGCAGTTTTATTTCTGACTGCAGGAATTTGAACTTTCTTTTCTTTTTTGCACGTGGACGTTCTGTACATGTATCCCAGAACTTAGAGTCTAAACAAAAAAAAGGAAACATGCAGTCCACCAACTTGTGAGTCATGAGGAAGGAAACAACAGACCTGGAACTGGTAAGAAGACTGAGTCAATAATCAAAAACTCGTCGATAAAGAAGAGCCTTTCAGCGGGGACACAGGCCCCCTGGACCTGTCCTGCCTGGCCCCTGAGGCTGCATTTACCCACCTGCCCCCAGAGGGTGGGCCATCAGGGTAACTAGAAGTTGCTAGCCATCAGTTTGCACAGTGAGGCCCCTCCGAGCCCCTCCCATCAGACCTGCTGTGAGCAGCAACCTGTGGCTGTGGCTGTGGCTGTGACTGACAGAGGTGTCTGGGGTGGGGCCAAAGTAGTCCCTTGGAGCCCTCACACACTATTGGTGGGAATGTAAATTAGTACAACCACTATGGAGAGCAGTGTGAAGACTCCTCAAAAAACTACAATTGGGGCCACCATGTGATCCAGCAATCCCACTGTTGGGCATATACCCAAAAGAAAGAAAATCACGGCCGGGTGCGGTGGCTCACGCTTGTAATCCCAGCACTTTGGGAGGCCGAAGCAGGCGGATCACGAGGTCAGGAGATCGAGACCACGGTGAAACCCCATCTCTACTAAAAATACAAAAAATTAGCCGGGCGTGGTGGCGGGCGCCTGTAGTCCCAGCTACTCGGAGAGGTTGAGGCAGGAGAATGGCGTGAACCTGGGAGGCGGAGCTTGCAGTGAGCGAGATTGCGCCACTGCACTCCAGCACGGGTGACAGAGCGAGACTCTGTCTCAAAAAAAAAAAAAAAAGAAAAAATCACTATATTGAAGAGATATTTGCACTCCCGTATTTATTGCAGCACTCTTCACAATAGCCAAGATGTGGAAGCAACCTAAGTGTCCATCAACAAATGAATGGATAAAGAAAATGTGATGTATATGCACAATGGAATACTATTCAGGCATAAAAAAGGAGATCATGTCGTTTGCAACAGCATGGATGGAACTGAAGATTATTATGTCAAGCGAAATAAGCCAGTCACAGAAAGACAAACATCTCATGTTCTCACTTATTTGTGGGATCTAAAAATCAAAACAGTTGAACTCATGGACACAGAAAATAGAAGGATGGTTATGAGAGGCTGGGGAGGGTATTGTGGAGCTGGGAGGGAGGTGAGGATGGTTAATGGGTACAAAAAAATAGAATGAATAAAACATACTATTTGATAGCACAACAGGGTGACTATAGTCAATATTAATCATACATTAAAAAACAAACCAACACAAAGTTGCCCCTTGGCTTCACTGCTTTGGGGAAGAGTTGCACAAATTAGACTTGTGGCCCAGCTCCCCGGGCGGCCATCCTGTGCTGGCCAGGGTGTGCCAACCTTATCTGGCTGGAAGTTTGGGGCGGCAGAACTCTGACCCTGACCCTGGTAAGGGGCTTCCCCAACCAGTGCCATTTAGGGGGATGCCCTGGGTGTGAGCCTGAAAGCTCCAGCTCTCTGCCTTGCCATGTGAATGTGTTTTTTGGGCCACAAGCCCCCACCTCGCTCCTGCCTTACTCCTGGGAACAACGAAAGTGGACAATTGCTCTGGGGGCTGCAGAGAGAAAGCTAAGTGGACTGAGTAGGGGTCTGTGAAGGGGGCAGGAGGATGGACTTTCAAAGGGTAAGGAGTGGGCAGCTTAAGGTTGCAATGGCAGAGGGGTCTCTGACCCAGGACCTGAACTGCAGCCAGCTCTTGGGGTGTGGACCACCCAGCTCGGCAGTTGACTCCTCCACTGACCAAACGGGAGAGGAGTGAGCATTCTCCCTTGTGCATATTGATGCATTGTTTAGCCTTCGCTAAGGGTGGGGTGAAGAGAAGTGTGGGTCTTCCTGGGTCAGGGGAGGCTGCCTTTTCTAGTGCTCGTGACTTTTTTTTTTTTTTTGAGATAGAGTCTCGCCCCGTCGCCCAGGCTGGAGTGCAATGGCACGATCTCAGCTCACTGCAACCTCTGCCTCCTGGGTTCAAACGATTCTCCTGCCTCAGCCTCCTGACTAGCTGGGATTACAGGAGCCGCCATCACGGCCAGCTCATTTTTGTATTTTTAGCAGAGACGGGGTTTCACCATGTTGGCCAGGCTGGTCTCGAACTCCTGACTTCAGATTATCCACCCACCTCGGCCTCCCAAAGTGTTGAGATTACAGGCATGAGCCACTGTGCCCGGCCTCATGACTTCTTATTCCTGGTCTCATACCTGGATTTGTCTCCATCTGTTTTCAGATTTTTAAGTTTGTTTTATCTTTTGGGTTCTTCATCTAACTCCTCTCGTAGACCTCATTGCTCAGAGTGCACTATTAGGGCAAGGTTCTGCCACTGCCACCCTCCATGAATGGATTTCTCCCTCCTGCCCTGGGGATATGGAGAGTGGCTTGTTTCTTTCCCTGTCTATCCTAGAAAGATGATTTATGGGTTTTTGTTTTTGTTTTTGTTTTCTTTTTTGGCACCAAAATGGCAACTGGGTTGGAGTTGGGGGAATACAGCTGGCCTTGGGTGGAAGCGCTCCTCCACCGTTTCTCCCTGGTTTCAACAGTGTTAGCATTTGTCCATGAAAATACAATCTTTTCTCTAAAGTAATAAGAGGTGACAGCTGGGGGGAGTGACTGCTGCTGCTGCCCCCAGCTCCCCCTTTCCCCTAGCCAGGTGTGGGGGAGATTCCTGTTGTGACTGAATGTAAGCACCCCCACCTCTGCTGCAGCCAACATAGAGGAAGTGTAGGGGGACCCCTCTCCCACCCTCATCCCCTTCTGAGAGTGGTCAATGTTTACAAGCCCCTGAGTCCCCCAGCCCAGGGACCCTGTTGCTTTCTTTCACCAGCCTCAATCTTCCTGGGCCTTCGCTGCTCCCCTGCCCTTCCTGGGGTGGGGTCAGGCGTCGCCCTGTGTTCCCCTGTCTGCCTTGTACCCACAATCATCCCACCGCTCCACCCTGTGTGACTTCCCCTTCTTTTACCTACTCCTGTGAATACTCCCTTCTCCCAATAAAACTTGGTGTGTATTCTCAAAAAAATTGAAAAGCCCTTCACCAAATGACTCACTGGTGAATCCTACCCAACAATTAAGGAAGAATTAACACCAATCCACCTTAATCTCTTCCAAAAAAAAACTGAAGAGGAGGGAACACTTCTTAACTCATTACATGAGGCTTGCATGACCCTGATACCAAAAAGAGACAAAGACACTACAAGAACAGAAAAATACAGAGCAGTATCCTTTATCAATACTAATGCAAAAATAATCTACAAAATAGGTAACCTAATGTAGCAGCATATTAAATTATACACCAAGAACATGGGGAATTTTTTCTCAGAATTCAGGGATAGTTCAATATATGAAAATCAGTCAATGTAGTATGCCACGTTAATAGAACAAAGGAAAAAAAACACCTGGTGCAGAAAAAGCATTGATAAAATTCAGCCCTTTTTGGATAGAAAACAATCAACATGGGAATATAAGAAAACTCCTTCAATATAATAAAGCCACATATGAAAACCCAATAGCTAATAGGTTAATTTCATCATTAATAGCTAATAATGCTGAAAGACTAAAAGCTTTTCCCCTGAGATTATGATCTAGACCATGTGGTCTACTTTCATGACTTTAATAAAAAATGATGTGATTAGAACACTTAACATGAAATTTACCCCCTTAACAAATTTTTCAGTGTACAAAACAGTACTTAATTGTAGGTACAGTGTTGTACAGCAGATCTCTGCCACTCATTCATCTTGCTTAACTGGAACTTTCTGCCTGTTAATTAGCAACTCTCCATTTACCTCCCCCCACGCTCCCTGGCAGCTACCACTCCACTCACAAATTCTATGTATTTGACCATTTGGGGTACCTCATATAAGTGGAATTATGCAATATTTGACCTCCTGTGACAGGTTATTTCACTTAGCATAATGTCCTCAAGGTTCATGCACATTGTTGCATATTGTAGAATATTTTGCCTTTCAAAGGCTGAATAATATTCCACTGATGCATATACCACATGGTCTTTATCCATGCATCCACTGATGGACATTAGGTTGTTTCTGCATCTTTTGTGAATAGTACTTATGAACATGGGTGTGCAGATGTATCTTTTTGCAATGCCAATTTCAATTTTTTTTGGATACATGCCCAGAAATGGAATTGCTAGATTACTTGGTAGTTCTATTTTTAAATTTTTGAGGAAGCTTCATACTGTTCTCCATAGGAGCTGCACCATTTTGCATCCTCACCAACAGTGTACAAGGGTTCCAGTTTCTCCACATCCTGATATTTGTCTATTTTTTCTTTTTCATTTTTCTTATAATAGCTATCCTGACAGGTGTGAGGTGATATTTCATACTGGCTTTGATTTGCATTTTCCCGATGATTAGTGATGTTGAACAATTTTTCATATATCTCTTGGCTATTGGTATGTGTTTTTTTGAGAAATGTCTAAGTCTTTAGCCCATTTTAATTGGCTTACTAGTTTTTTTGTTTTTGCCATTGAGTTGTGGGGGGTTATTTTATATTTTGGAATCAACCATACTTCCTTTCTTCAACATAGCATTGGAAGTCCCAGCCAGAATAAGTGGGTAAGAAATAGAAATAATTAAAAGGCATTCTAATTGGAAATGAAGTAAGATCATCTCTATTCACAGATGACATGAGATCAGGAGTTCAGGACCAGCCTGGCCAACATGACACAACCCTGTCTCCACTAAAACTACAAAAATTAGCTGGAAATGGTGGTGCATGCCTGTAATCCCAGCAACGTGGGAGGCTGAGGCAGGAGAAGAGTCACTTGAACCTGCGAGGTGGGGGTTGCAGTGAGCGGAGATTGTACCACCGCCCTCCAGCCTGGGCAACAGAGCAAGACTGCCTCACAAATAAAATAAAGAATACATAAAGAAAACCTTAGCTGGGCGAGGTGGCTCACACCTGTAATCCCAGCACTTTGGGAGGCTGAGGCAGGAGAATCGCCTGAGGTCAGGAGTTCGAGACCAGCCTGGTCAATATGGTGAAACCCTGTGCCTACTAAAAATACAAAAAATAGCTGGGCATGGTGGTGTGTTTCTGTAATCCCAGCTACTCGGGAGGCTGAGGCAGGAGAATCGCTTGAACCCAGGAAATGGAGGTTGCAGTGAGCCAAGATTGTGCCATTGCACTCCAGCCTGGGCAACAAGAGTGAAACTCTGTCTCAAAAAAAAAAAAAAAAAGAAAAGAAAACCTTGCTGGGTGCAGTGGCTCATGCCTGTAATCGCAGCACTTTGACAGGCTGAGAAAAGAGAATTACTTGAGCCCAGGTGTTCAAGACCAGCCTGCACAACATGGTAAGACCCCCGCCTCTAAAAAAATGAAGTTAGCCAGGCATGGATGGCATGTGCCTGTGGTCCCAGCTATGGTGGTGGCTGAGATGGGAGGATCACTTGAGCCCAGGAGGTTGAGGCTGCAGTGAGCCGTGCTTACCTCACTGCACTCCAGCCTGGGTGACAGAATGAGACCCTGTCTCTGAGAAATAAAAAGGAAATTGTACAATTCAACAACAACAAAAATACAACGTAAGGCTATTCTGGGTACACTGCCTATGAGGTAGTCCTGCTCCACAAGGAGCAGTATAAGAAAGAATACAACATAATTTTTAAATGGACAAAGAGGTTGAATATGTATCTCTCCAAGAAGATGCACAAATGGCTATAAGCACACGAAAAAATCAACATTACTAGTGATTGTGTTAGAAGTGTAAATCAAAACTATATTGTGATACCCACTTGATACCTACTAGCATGTCTATAATTAAAACATAAATGACAAGTATTGAAGAGGATATGGAGAAATTAACTCTCCTATGCACTGTGGAAAGAATGTAAAATGGTGCAGCTGCTGTGAACAACAGTTTGGCAGTTCTACAAAAAGTTAAACACAGAATTATCACATGCAATTCCACTTCTACATATATACTCAAAAGAACTGAAAGTAGGGATTCAAACAGATCCTTGCACACCAATGTTCATAGCAGCATTATTTATAATAGCCAAGTATAAAAAGAACCTAAATGCCCATCAACAGTTGAATGGATAAACAAAATGTGGTATATATGTGTATTGGAATATTATTCAGTCTTAAAAAGGAAGGAAATTCTGATACATGCTACAAGATGGATGAACCTTGAAAATGTTAAACTAAGTGAAATAATCCAAAGAGGAAAATATTATATGATTTCATTTGTATGAGGTACCTAGAATAGGCAAATTTATATAGTAAGAAAGAATAACAGAGGTTACCAGGGCCTGTAAAGAGGGAGGGATGGGGAGTTGGGGAGTTAGTTTTTAGTGGGTACATACTTCTGTTTGGAGATGATGAAAAAGTTCTGGAAATGGATAGTGGTAATGGCTGCACAACACTGTAAATGTACTTAATGCCAGTGAACTGTATACTTAAAAGGGATTAAAATGGTAAATTTTATGCTATGTATACTTTGCCACAACAAAAAATGAAGTATAAAAGAAGAATTTCCGGGCTTTCCGTTTTTTCGTGTGTGTTTTTGGTTTTGTTTTGTTTTGTTTTTTTGAGACAGGATCTTGGTCAGTTGCCCAGGCTAGAGTGCAGTGGCGTGATCATGGCTCACTATAGCTTTGACCTCCCAATCACAGGTGATCCTCCCTCTTCAGCCTCCCAAGTAGCTGGGACCACACACGTGCATCACCACACTCAGCTAATTTTTGTAGAGACAAAGACTCCCTATGTTGCCCAAGCTGGTCTCGAACTCCTGGCCTCAAGTGATGCTCTCTCCTTGGCCTCTCAAAGTGCTGGGATTACAGATGTCAGCCACCGCGTAGGCTTTACTTCTAACTTCTTCTCAGCTGTGGTCCTGGAGTCTTGTTTCCTGAGTCCTCATGATCCCCATCACATGCTTCCAGGTTGATTCACTCCTTGTACAACCCTCTGACCCAGCGTTCTCCACAGCTCTGCCCTCAACTCTCCATATACGGTGCTTGAAGAGCCACTTCCTTTCCTATACAGGCCACCAATGTCTTTTTGTGGCACATGAAACCCACTTCAGAGAAATGTGGGACTTTGGAATCCATGAAAGGCGTAATTCACTTCACTGTCAAGGGATATAGCTCATTGGTCAGAAACTGTATCTGTTCTCTGAAGGACCATTGCATTCGGTCCCTCTTGGCTGGTTTCTGGTACCTACTCCCCTCTGTCCTTCTCCCCTCCTTGTCTGTCTTCATTTCTCTCAAATCCCCCCTCCACCTCGTCAAATCTCTTTAAAGACCCTGTCTTTGCACTCAGAGAACACCCCATGCCCCACCTCAAATTCTCCCCTCATTTCTGGCCCTGCATCCCTCATTCTTACACTCTATCTGGGCTAGCACTCACTGGTGGAGGGCTGGGGTGCCACAGCTTTGGAGAAGAGGTTTAAAGGTCTCCATACCCAGGAGCTGGCTCTGATATCTCGCCCCACCTGCCTGAGGCTGATCATTAACCCAGAACTTATATAAAGATGGCTCATGCATGGAATGGGTATAGCACTGCCTGCAGCCATGGCCAGTACAGTTAGCCCCAGCACCATAGCTGAGATCCCAGAGCCACCTCCATTGTCTGACCGCATCCGAAATGCTGCTGACATCTCAGTCATTGTCATCTATTTTCTGGTGGTGATGGCTGTTGGGCTGTGGGTAGGTGGAATCCCAGTGGCTTTTAGGGTGGGCACAAGGTTTAGGAGGAGGTATCTTAAGGGGGGAAGGGGTGTGGTTGTGACAAAGCTTTTCACAAATGTCATTGTGTTATCAGAATCATTTTCTTGTGTGTTGCATAAATAACGCTTACAATGAGCTAATGTATTCTCCTAATAACCCCATCGTGTGCACAGAGCCAGCACCGGGACCTTCAGATTTACTATGCATCGCCAACACCTGGCATAATGGACAAAGAGGGTATTTTTATTATCGCATTTCTTTCACTTTCTTTTGTTGTTTGCTCACTTTCTGATTTAGTGAGTTGGACTCTTCATTTATGTTGACTTTTTTCTTTTAATAAGTTTGAGACTGCAATTTTTTTTTTTTTTTGAGATGGAGTCTTGCTCTGTCGTCCAGGCTGGAGTGCAGTGGCATGATCTCGGCTCACTGCAAGCTCCGCCTCCCGGGTTCACGCCATTCTCCTGCCTCAGCCTCTCCGAGTAGCTGGGACTACAGGCGCCCGCCACTACGCCCGGCTAATTTTTTGTATTTTTAGTAGAGACGGGGTTTCACTGTGTTGGCCAGGATGGTCTCAATCTCTTGACCTTGTGATCCACCCGCCTCAGCCTCCCAAAGTGCTGGAATTATAGGCGTGAGCCACCGTGCCCGGCCGAGACTGCAAATTTTATTGCAAGCATGGCTCAGTGATACCTCACATGGTTTTCATAAGTGAGAATACTCAGAGCAGTTAAGACAGAAGTTAAGGATTATGATTTTTTTAAGTTCTTCCAGCCCTGGGTTTTTACAAAGCAATTGTTTTTGAAGTCCTTTAAAATTTGATGCTACAGAACGCTTTCCAGCGAAATGTTTCTCTCTGTAGGAGTGCTGAAGTCACCCCTCTCAGCATCCTGGCCAGAGCCTCTGGGGTGTCTGGGTGCACTTGCTGGGGCTTGACCCTCACCTGTCTTCCCTTCCGCTCAGGCGATGCTGAGGACCAACCGAGGTACTATAGGAGGCTTCTTCCTCGCTGGTCGTGATGTGGGCTGGTGGCCGGTAAGTGGACCAAAGTTTTCTGGAGGCAAATTTCCTGAGTGTGTGCTTAAAAGTGAATGTAGGCCAGGTGCAGTGGCTCACACCTGTAATCCCAACACTTTGGGAGGCCAAGGCTGGCAGATCATCTGAGGTCAGGAGTTCGAGATCAGCCTGACTAACATGGCAAAACCATCTCTACTAAAAATACAACAGTTAGCCGAACGTGGTGGTGCATACCTGTAATCCCAGCTACTCAGGAGGCTGAGGCAGGAGAGTCACTTGAACCTGGGAGGCAGAGGTTGCAGTGAGCCTAGATCACGCCACTGCACTCCAGCCTGGGCAACAAGAGTGAAACTCCATCTCAAAAAAAAAAAAAAAAAGTGAATGTAAAAACATTGGGAATGTTGATCATTTCTGATGTACATTGGTTGCTTACTCGCTGGGGCTCCTTTCCTAAATCCCTGACTTCATGGCTCCTCTCTGTAATTCCAGGACATTACAATATGTCACCTATTATGACAGCCGGTTCAGTCTGGCACTGAAGGACCCCAGTTCAGCCCCACCTCATATTCTTTTCTTCTGCTCCTTATCAAGGGTCTTCTTCTGGCTTCTTACAAGCTCTGCACATTCCTGCCTTGTTGCCAGTCCTGAGCTGATGCTGGCCCTCTTCTTAGGATTGGCCTCCCCTTGTCTGCTGTCCTCCTTCAATGCCTCACCTTAGCCCTTCCTCATCTGAGGAGCCTCCCGGCTCTCTCCATGGGTCCCTATGTCCCATGCAGTTATTGGCTGTGTTCTCTGTGATGGTGCTAATGCTGATGCCTCTTGATTCTTGCCAAGTGGGTGTTCTTGTGGGGTTTTGATGTGTGGCCCCCTCAGCCAGGGTCCCACTGCAGCAGAGGCTGCATCTTCCCCTCTGCACCTGGAGAGTGTCAGCCCGGCATCACATTATACAGTGGGTGCTTAGCAAATGCTTCCTTCACAGATCTGACTCATTTTCTAAATGGTATGAGGGGAAGTGGAGATGGGCAACTGTCCTGGCTGGGGTGACTGAAGCAGAACAACTGGAAGTTTGAAATGAATTTTATTTGGGGCATCCAATCAGACATTGCATTTTTAGGACTGTTTAGTGAAACATGCAAGGAGGCTCAAGCGATCTTGAAGCCAAAAATCAGCTCAATCCCATCCTCTGCCCCCATGTAGCTGAGTAGAAAAAGTGATTTTAGAGGCCTTAAAAAGTGGGAAGAGCCACACCCCAATTCTCTTCTGCTCCTTCACGTCCACTCAAGAGACCTCTCTTGATCTTTGGGTCTTTAGAACAGCAGACACTGTAATGGTGAGGGGATGAATGAAAAGAGGGTCCCGTGGCTGGGAGGATGGAGAGAAATTCCCTCCTAGCCAGCTTGGGGTCTTTGCGTATGATTAAAGGGACAAGAGCTGATGGGAGATCTGGCAGTGCTTGGCCAAGGACAGGCTCAACTCAGAGCATTTTAGTAGATTGACCAATGCTCTCCCAAGACAGGCGCCAACAGGCTTTTCTGTAAAAGGCCAGACTGTAAATACTTTAGAGTTTTCTAGCCATATAGTCTATTGCAGCCACAGAACCCTGCTATTGTAGGACAAAAAGCAGCCCAAGTCCGTATGGAAAACCAATGAGTGCGGCTGTGTTCCAGACAATGAAATTTCAATCATACAATTTCACATGTTTACAATTTCACATTTCACAAAATATTATGCTTATTTAGATTGTTAACCATTATTTAACAATGCAAAAATGTAAAAATACATTCTTGGCTCGTGGGCCATTCAGAAACTGACCGTGGGCTGGATTAGCCCAGGGGCCGTCGTTTGCTTGACTCCTGCTCTGAGGAGTAGTGACGGAAACATCTCAGCATCTGTCTATTTTCAAGAAGTCTGATTTGGATCTTTTAACTCCAACCCTAGTCTGTTCTCTTGCATTCCAGATGGGCGCCTCTCTCTTTGCCAGTAACATCGGCAGCAACCACTATGTGGGGCTGGCTGGGACAGGAGCAGCTTCAGGAGTCGCCACCGTAACATTTGAATGGACTGTAAGTGACATAATAGGCTTTTTCCTTCAAATCAAAACCATATCCAGTGTCTCAGTATGTTTTATGCTGCTATGACAGAATATCACAGGCTGGGTAATTTATAAAGAACAGAAATGTATCTCTGACAGCTCTGAAGGCTGGGAAGTGCAAGGGCTGAGGGACCCACATCTGGCAAGGGCTTCTTGCTTCATCATCCCATGGTGGAAGGTGGAAGGGCAATAAGAGAGAGAGGGAGAGAGATGGAGACAGAGACAGACACAGAGACAGAGACAAGAGAAGAGAAAAGGGGAGGAGAGGGTGAAACTCATTTCTTAAAATCAGGAACCCACTCCTACTATAACTAACCCACTATCTCAATAATGGGATCCATCTGTTTATGAGGGAAGAGCCCTCATGACCTAATCACCCCTTAATGGTCCAACCTCTCAATACTGTTGAATTGGGGATTAAGTTTCCAACACATGAACTTGGTGGTACACGTTGAAACCATAGCATCCAGGTATATTAATGGAAGTCATATCCCAGGTTTTTCTGGGTGTCTGTATAGAGTGTTCTCCTGTTTGGTTTGATATATATATATATATATTTTTTGCTTATTTGTTTGTTGTTGTCTTCTTTGTCAATTTTAAGTTCTGGGATACATGTGCAGAACCTGCAGGTTTGTTACATAGGTATACATGTGCCATGGTGGTTTGCTGCACCTGTGAACCCATCATCTAGGTTTTAAGCTCCGCATGCATCAGGTATTTGTTCTAATGCTCTCCCTCCCCTTGCCCCCTACCCTGACAGGCCCCAGTGTGTGATGTTCCCCTCCCTGTGTCCATATGTTCTCATTGTTCAACTCCTACTTACGAACGAGAACATGTGGTTTTTGATTTCCTGTTCCTGGGTTAGTTTGCTGAGAAAGAGGGCTTTCCACCTTCATCCATGTACCTGCAAAGGACATGAACTCATCCTTTTTTATGGCTGTGTAGTATTCCATGATATGTATGTCCCACAGTTTCTTTATCCAGTCTATCATTGTTGAGCATTTGGGTTGATTCCAAGTATTTGCTATTGTAAACAGTGCTGCAATAAACATACATGTGCGTGTGTGTTTATAGTAGAATGATTTATAATCCTTTGGGTATATACCCAGTAATGGGATTGATGGGTCAAATGGTATTTCTGGTTCTAGATCCTTGAGGAATCGCCGCACTGCCTTCCACAATGGTTGAACTAATTTACACTCCCACAGCCTTGCTCTGTTCCCCAGGCTTGAGTGCAGTAGCAGGATCATGGCTCACTGACCTCCTGGGCTCAAGCAATCCTCCTACCACAGCCTCCCATGTAGCTGGGACCACAAGTCTGCACCACCATGCCCAGCTAGGTTTTTGTTTTTTTGTAGATATGGGGGTCTCCCTATGTTGCCCAGGCTGGTCTCTTAACTCCTAAGGTCTGTGAGCCTCCCAAAATGCTAAGATTACACATGTGAGCCACTGCACCCAGCCTCCACCTCTTGTTTGACCTTCAGCACTTCTGTGGTCCCATTCTGCCTGGTCCATTCCATGCACATCATTGCTCACCTCTAAGATTTTTCTCAAGCAGTTATTCCCACCAGGAATGTCATTTCTATATGCCTCAATCCTTATGTTCACTTGAACATTTTAGCTCTCCCTTTCATCTCTCCTCCCTGAGTTCCCACTATGTGTCCAGCCCATCCTCTAGCACAGGGGTGTCCAATCTTTTGACTGCCCTGGACCACACTAGAAGAAGAAGAATTGTCTTGGACCACACATAAAATACACTAACAACAGCTGATGAGCTAAAAAAAAAAAATCACCAAAAAACCTTATAATTTTTTAATAAAGTTTACAAATTTGTGTTGGGCCACATTCAAAGCCAGTTTGGGCCACAGGTTGGACAAGTTTGCTCTAGCACATGGCTGGACGTGTGATGGATATGCCACCAATAGCTTTTGAGTTGCCTGAGTTTTTCTGTTGTTTTATCTTACTCTTTCTGGTGTTTTCATGTACATGCATGTGCATATTAGGCCGAAGACGATGCCTGTGTAAAGGAAAGTTGGATGATAGTGAAAGTTTAAACAGATCATCCCTGGTTGAACTCAGAAAGTGACCTTGAGTGATCACACATGCCTGTGCCCCTCCCCTGTTGAAGATTTTGCCCCTACATTTACTTCAGTAGTATCCAGGAGTTCAGGATGGACCCAGGCTCCAGATATGCCCTATGGCTGGAGCTTTGTTTTAATAGGGCCATGGACACCAGAATGAAGCCAGTCTTCAGAGGCATGGCCAGAATGACCTATGGACCAAGTGGGTGTGATGAGCAGGCTGCAGAGAACTGAACTGCTCCCCTTGTCACTGTGACCTTGGACCCCCTTAATCTCTGTAAGGCTCAAGTTCCCCCTCTCTAAGATAAGAATAACTGTGCTTCTCATATCTGCCTCACTTAGGCTGAGAGCAGCGTAAGTGATCTATGTGAAGACTCTGTAAAAATTGCACATTAATGCTAGATTATATTATTATCGTCATTGTATGTGGGAAGACTTGGGGAGCACTGGTGATATTTTCCTATCTCCAGGTTCCTTTCTCATTGCTTTTTCACTCCATTTATCATTTATGCAATTCAAGAAAAATTCCCTTTGGCAAAGATTGTATGACCTTCCAGGGGTTCCACTGGGATCAGATCCCTTATCTTCTTTCCCTTTTTCACCACAAGTTAATCTTCAGAAAATGGTGGCCCCTGAGTCATAGAAACAGAAAAAAAGGAACTCACAATTGTCTTGGGATTATAATTGTTTGAATGGGAGAGGATTAAGCCAACTTTTTTTTTAATTTCCAGACTCAGAGGTCATATAAGGAGAAGGTCCACAAGCCAAGCCTCTTTAACGTCTCACTGTCTCTTATTTTGTTTCCTTGTAGTCCTCAGTAATGTTGCCGATTCTTGGGTGGATCTTCGTCCCTATCTACATCAAGTCGGGGGTGAGTACCTGTTACCAAAATGCCAGAGTTCAGTTCTAGGCACCGCTGCTCACTGCACAGAAGATCAATCACTGAGACAGTAAGTATTGCCAGGAAAAAAAGGCTTTATTTAGGTGCTACAGCTGAGGAGATGGGAGCTCAGTCTCAAATCCATCTTCCTGATGGACTAAAATTAGGGGTTTATACAACAGGGAAGATATGTAACCATGTGTGGGAAAACAGGAATTAGGGGAGGGGATAAGGAAGAGAAGTCGGTCAACAGGAAGCAGGTGGTGGGTTAGACAATTATAACGGGCAAGGGGTCTGGCTTCTCATTGTCCAGTTGTGTTGATCTAGTGAGTTTCAGCTCTTTGACCCTATCGGGAGAACTGATGGTTGATTTCCTGAGAGGAACTCAGATAAGACAAAGGTAACTTTCTCAAGTTGTAACACTGGGAAGATCAGTTTCTATGCTTATTCAAATAAACCACAGACATCAGTTCTATGGGACAACTGGGCCAGTTCCATATCCACAGTGTTCGGGTAAATCTGTCAGGCAATCATTTATTCACTTATTTTTTCTCTTCAATCATGAAACCTGGGTCCCTGCCCTTCACCTGGCCTATTGCTGGAAATATACAGAAGACAAAAAAATCAAATTTCTTGCCTAGAGAGGTTTCCAGTATAGAATGTGGCTGCAGCCAGCGGGGAAATCAATGGTGCCCCTGCATAATGACCCTGGAGCAGAGATGACAGTTTTGATGGCACAGTAAAGGTGAAGGCAGTGGAGGGGGAAGCATTATGATCAGCTCTAAGACTTGAAGCTCGAGGGTCGGGAGTGCCCGAGGCCACCATTAATGGAGCCAGGGATTCCGGATCAGAGGCAGATGATGGATGACAAGGAGAATGATGATTTCACTTTTCAACAGGATGAGTGTTTGGTGCATTCAGGACACTAAGGTGGAGATGCCCAACTGGCAGTGGGAAAGTGAGATCTGCAGATTGGTCAGGAGAGAGACCTTGACTGGAGTTATCCATGGGGGGGTCCTTCTCTTTAGAAGCATGGTTTAAGCACCCACCCT
Organism: Hylobates moloch; assembly: GCF_009828535.3. Lineage (NCBI taxonomy): Eukaryota > Metazoa > Chordata > Mammalia > Primates > Hylobatidae > Hylobates > Hylobates moloch. The sequence continues at coordinate 19,290,261 of NW_026652294.1, read as the reverse complement.
CTGCCAGTCACTGTGCATGGCATCAGGGATGCCTCTACGAGTAAGAAGCCATGGTTCCATCACCAGGAAGGGGCCATACACAGCACTTTCACTCACAGGTGCTTAGGAAATGCTGAATAATCTGAACGCACAGGGCCCTAAGGGTAAGTCCCTGTCAATGTCTGTCTCTGCAGGTGATGACCATGCCGGAATATCTCAAGAAGCGGTTTGGTGGGGAGCGACTCCAGGTCTACCTCTCCATCCTCTCCCTCTTCATCTGTGTGGTTTTGTTAATTTCTGTGAGTTCAGAGCCTCCTGGCATTTTAGTTTCAAGAGGTTGTCACATGGGGCCAGAGTGCTAATATGAGAGAGCTGGATGTGTAGACTGTTAACAGCCTTTAAAGGGTCAAGGATATGGATGTCTTAAATTCTCAGGGGTGTCTCTTCAAAGTCTTCATGAGGAAAAAGGGAGCTTCAAAGACCCTGTGTTTGTAGAGTGGTAGACTTTTAAGTCGTGAGAAGCTCTAGAGTATAAATCTCCCCTCTCATCAAGGATATGAAAAAATGGATGTAAAGAAAGAACAAAACGTCTCATTCAAGTAACACAGCTCTTTAGTAGTAAACAGAAGGAATTGGTCTCCTGCCTTTTCCATTGCAAGATAACCTTTATATTCTTTCTCAGACCATGTCCAGATTTATATTTTCATTTTCAGTTTGATTATCTGACACATGAACCAAAAGGAAAGTAGTTTGTATTATTATACTGATTTTTCTTAAGTTCACTCTATCTAAGACCACCATGGTAAGACATATGTCACAAATAAGTGTTACAAAATTTTAAAGTACATTTTAAATACTTTTTTATAAAGTTACATTTTTTGGGGCCTGGTGCAGTGGCGCACACTTGTAATCCCAGCACTTTGGGAGCCTGAGGCAGGTGGATCACTTGAGGTCAGGAGTTTGAGACCAGCCTGGCCAACATGGTGAAATCCCCTCTCTACTAAAAATACAAAAATTATCCGGGCGTGGTGATGCACACCAGTAATCCCAGCTACTCGGGAGGCTGAGGCAGGAGAATAGCTTGAACCCGGGAGGTGGAGTTTGCAGTGAGCCGAGATCACACCACTGCACTCCAGTCTGGGAGACAGAGGGAGACTCCATCTCAAAAATAAATAAATAAACAAACAAGCGTTACATTTTTGGGAGATGATCAGTGAGGAAAGAAGGAAGGAATTTGAAGATTCAGCAGCACGTGTAAAAAACAGAGTAACTTATTTGCTCCTATGTATCAGTGACTAATGAAATAATCTCAAGTTTACAGTCTAGGCAGGTGTGTCAGAGTTCATGAGAGAAAAGGCTGACCTTTCCTATTGCTCTTCTGTTGAGCCGAGTGGTTATTGGAAGTGAACTAGCTGCTTAGGTTAGATGGCATGAGCCTTCCCAATGCAATGTGAGCATTGCCCGGCACTGACTGCGTATTACTGAGCTTTGTGTGAGCGTAGCAAAGATTCTTGAGCAACGGGAGTTCAGGAGATAAGAATTCTGTACATGAAATAATTAGTCTCATATGACAATACATGTAAATGTACTAAAATACACGCTGAACTAGAGTGCATGGACAAGTACAGAAAATGTGCCGTGCACACCCAGAGAAGAGGATGCTCCCTGATGGATGGCATTGGGGGTCATACTCTTGGAGAGGGCACTTAAGTATTCCCCAGGATGGGAAGGTTAGGTGAGGCAGAGGGAAGCAGAGAAGCTCACAGTTGTCAGGGGCTTAGAGTTCACATGTTTCTTAGATCATTGGACTTGCTAATCTCCCAATTCTCCTCTGGTGCTGACATCTACAGCTTTACAGTTCTGAAGAGCATGAGCAGGCCGGGCGCAGTGGCTCACACCTGTAATCCCAACACTCTGGGAGGCTGAGGCAGGCAGATCATGAGGTCAAGAGATGGAGACCATCCTGACCAACATGGTGAAACCTCGTCTCTACTAAACATACAAAACTTAGCTCTGGGCATGGTGGCATGCACCTGTAGTCCCAGCTACTCAGGAGGCTGAGGCAGGAGAATTGCTTGAACCTGGGAGCCAGAGGTTGCAGTGAACTGAGATCGTGCGTCTGCACTCCGGCCTGGGGACAAGAGCGAGACTTCGTCTCAAAAAAGTAGATAAATAAAAATTTTTTTAAAAAAAAGAGCATGAGCAGGCATGAAGGCAGAGAACAGAGGACAATGCACAGTGAAAAGGGGCCCCCGAAGGATGCAACCTCCTAGGCTGAAGGGTTACTGGTGGATGTGGAGGGACAGAATGTTGGTGAACTGGATGTGGGTGCAGGGAAGCCATGTGCAGGTCTGTGGCTGCGCAGAGTCCGTGGTTGGTTGGAAAGACACCTTAGCAGGAGTCCATTCTTGCCTCTAGGTTTGTCTTAAGTGACATTAATAATGATTAACCTTATACATGACCTTTTGTGTACTCTTACACTCTGATAACGGATTGTGTCCTAGTTACTTATTAAACAGATCGTTATGAGACGTTAGGACAGGACAGTTTTCATAACTCTCCTCTGCCCAGGTTGGAAAAAGATCATCTTGTTCACTGGTTCTCAACCTGCAATAACATATGTATTGAGATTTGATAAAACTATTATCTAATCTACAGTCTTTATTCAGATATTGACTATTGTTTTAATACAGTCCCTTATAGCAAAAGAAAATCCTGATCTTTGCAATTCCTCTTTATTATGAGAAATATTTTACAGTCATTGTTAATGTAATTAATGCCACTGAATTATATATTTAAATGGTTAAAATGGTAAATTTTATGTCATATATGTTTCATCACAATAAAAGAAAAATGTCATTGATGGCTGAGCCCAGTGACTTCTGCCTGTAATCTCAGCACTTTGGGAGGCTGAGGCAGGAGGATCACTGGAGGCCAGGAGTTCTAGACCTGCCTGGGCTAAATAGTGAAACCCTTGTCTCTACAAAAAAAAAAAAAAAATTATTTGGCCAGGTATGGGGGCACACGTTTATTGTCCCAGCTACTTTGGCTGAGGCAGAAGGATCAGTTGAACACAGGAGCTAAGTTGTAATGAGCTAAGATCATGCCATTGCACCCCAGCGTGAGTGACCTGGAGTAGTCCCTATTTCTTTAGGAAAAAATTCATTGATAATATGTCAACTACTTACATATAATTTCAAAGCCATGGATTTAATTCCTTAATAGTACTATATAATAGAAACAAAGGCCAAGGAATCCATAATGAGATAGTGTGTTTTAATATGAAAATGATTAAGTAGAACTACACATGAAGTCAAAAGGCTGTGGTGTAATACTCGCCCCTCTGTGGATGAGGATAAAGCAGTATGAGTGAAGACAGCTATAAATGCAGGCAGAGGCAGATATCACACGTGGCACCTCCACAGGTAACGTTCTTTTTCTGAAATGGTGAACATTTTTTTAAAAGTGAAATTTTCCCTCAATATTAGCTGGTATTCCTGGGAAACCCAAATGTGCAATAGAGTTACAGAAAGTACTTTGCATTTGTACAGCCGAGTTGGGATCTAGGCTCAGAAAATCAAGAACAGGTTTTTGGCCAACATCAATGTCGCGTGGGATGATAAAATGTCAGATTTTATTTCAAATCTTAGAGAAAAATACAACCATCTCCTGCTACACCTGTTTCTAGCCCCAAGTTCTACAGAGAAACAGAGACAGAGTCTCACTCTGTCTTCCAGGCTGGAGTGCAGTGGCGCAATCTCGGCTCACTGCAACCTCTGCCTCCCAGGTTCAAGCGATTCTCCTGCCTCAGCCTCCCCAGTAGCCAGGATTACAGGCACACAACACGCTCAGCTAATTTTTTTGTATTTTTAGTAGAGACGGGGTTTCACCATGTTGGCTAGGCTGGGCTCGAACTCCTGACCTCAAATGATCCACCCTGCTCAGCCTCCCAAGGTGTCTCTCATACGTTTTTAACTATTTGAGATTGTTACACACGTCATTGCCCTTTAACCCCAATAATTACAATGTAAAATTTCCCCCAGATTTAACACTCATTGATGATTCTACCTGATCCAGTGATTTTTACCTGATCCAGTCTTTACTGTGGCAGTTGTAAAATGATGGTTTTTAAAACTGAGCCTTCCCTGTATATCGTTATTCCTAGGAGCAGGGATAATTTCTTGCAAAACCAAGTGGAATTATCAACTCAAGTAAACATAACATGGATACACTAATCTGCCACTTAAATTCCAACTTTGTCAATTGACCTAGTAATACCCTTTTTAATCATTTTTCTTCCCCAGTACAGGATGCGGTCTAGGGTCAGGTACTACATTCAGTTGCCAAATGTCTTTAGCCTCCTTTCATCTGGAGCATTTCCATGCCCCTTTTTCTGTCTTCGATGACACTGACAATTTGAAGGATAGAGTCCCTACTCCACCCTTCTTAATATGACAATCTTTATTTTGGATTTGCCTGATATTTCTTCATGGTTGGATTCAGGTTATGCATTCTTCTTGGCTGGAATACTGCATAAGTGATGTATCCTACTAAAAGTGTCCTATCTAGAAGCATTCAATGCCCATCTGTTCCTCAATGGTGACGCTAATTTTAATCACCTGGTCAAAGTATTGCCCAGTTTCTCCACTATAGAATTACTGTTTATTTTCCCCTGTAACCAATAAGCAGTCTGTGACGGATCCTTTAAAACACTGAAATATCCAGTTCCTCTTCAAATTTTTCCACTAGATTTAGCATTCATAAATGGTTCTTATCAGATCCAATCTTTACTATGATGGTTGCCAAATAATAATTTTCCAAAACTCCTAGCACTCCTTCCATAGTTCCCAGCCAGCATTCAGCAGGCTACTGAGGGCAGGAGTCTTCCCTTCTCTATTTATGTATTACTGATATGGACTGATACATTCCTATTTATCATTGGTTTACCAATATTATTATATGCAGTTATTTTGATACTTTTTTTTTTTTTTGAGGCCGGGTCTCACTCTGTCGCCCAGGCTGGAGTGCAGTGGTGTGACCTCAGTTCACTGCAACCTCTGCCTGCCAGGTTCAAGCAATTCTCCTGCCTCAGCCTCCTAAGTAGCTGGGACTATAGGCACACGCCACCATGCCTTTTTGTATTTTTAGTAGAAACAGGGTTTCGCCATGCTGGTCAGGCTGGTCTCGAACTCCTGATCTCATGATCTGCCCGTCTCGGCCTCCCAAAGTGCTGGGATTACAGGCATAAGCCACCGCGCCCGGCCAGTTATTTTGATACTTACACCACATTTGGCCAATGAGAGTTCCTCAAAATGGATTCTGTGTAAAGGATGGGGCATGATCCCATCATTTTATTGGGCAATTTCTTAAATTCTGGCCTAACAAAATGTTTCAGACTCATCTTGTACCAGCCCTGCTCCAGCCCTGGAATCACCTATTTTTCTGGGAGAGCCCTGGCTCCTTTAGTGTGGGGGGTATTAGAAACAAAAATCTGCGTGCTAAGTGTGCTTATTGGGTGGACTTTTTTTCTTGACTATTTTAGCTGACATAATTAGGAACTAAATGCGTACATACACACATGTAAATGCACACACATAGATATATTCACACACATACATACATATACTTTTTAGGCAGCTATACACATACATATACAGTTTAGAAATCATGAGTTCACACTAATACCTCCAATTCCAATACAGCTCTATACAGTATTTTATTGCCTTGTGCAGTTCTATATTTATATGTTCCCTCTTCCACAATTGAGAATCCTGGCCCTCTAAGTCATCAACATATATATATATATACACACACACACACACACACACATATATATATAAAATTTGTTTGCTCAATCCTATAATGCATCAAAAATGGTTTCAGAAATGCTTCAGGACATTGGTCTGGGCAAAGATTTTTTTAGATAAGACCTCAAAACCACAGATAACAAAAGCATAAATTGACAAATGACCTCAAGTTATCCACTTGCTTTGGCCTCCCAAAGTGCTGGGATTACAGGCATGAGCCACTGTGCCCGGCTGAAACAAAAATAAGTAAATATTTTTAAAAAGAAAATTATTTCCGAATTGCCTCACCCATACTGCTACAAAAAAACAAACTAAATATGAATTCAGAACTTATTTGCAGTTCTCCTCCATCCCCACCATAAGACTAGTGTATCATCAAACATGGTGTTCCTCATTTTGCCAAACTTTGTTGCCACTTCTAGAAGTTTCTTCTCGGTGTAGATCCCTGTTCTGAAAGGCAGCTTTGGCTGTTAGTTTTGAGAGTTTGTTTGACCCAGACTACTCTGAACCCTTTTGGAATTTACCAAAGAGCCCTTACAGTTGCCCACTGGTTATTAAAGCAAAACATCTTCTATGCTCTGCTGTAGTTCTGAAATTGTCCCACTGTGCTTCTCAGCGGTCACCTGGTGGCTATGTGGGGATGTCTAAGTTTCTTCAGATAAGCTGCTGTTTCTCTCTGCCTCCTCCCAGATCTTGCTGCCATGCAGGTCTTGTGGCTGAGGTTGATTTGCACCTGCCGTCTTGCCTTTTGGGCCTCATGGAAATACCCTGTCATCTCATTTTGTTGGTTTTGCCATAAACTTGCTCTGTCTAACGTAGACATTCATGGAAGTTCACAAACTATGCTGCCACATTCACCATCTTCCTGGAATAATTTATCTATACTTCTCTAAGTGTTCCCCACATATTTCACTAAGTAAAATTCCATGATAGCAGTATAACAAAGTGTTTAACCATGTAAGCTTCTGAGTCACACCACACAGGTTTAAATCCTGAGCTTACCACTTTCTTTCTTTTTTTTTTTTTTTTTTGAGACGGAGTCTCGCTCTGTCGCCCAGGCTGGAGTGCAGTGGCGTGATCTCGGCTCACTGCAAGCTCTGCCTCCCGGGTTCACGCCATTCTCCTGCCTCAGCCTCCCGAGTAGCTGGGACTACAGGCGGCTGCCAGCATGCCTGGCTAATTTTTTGTATTTGTAGTAGAGACAGGGTTTCACTGTGTTAGCCAGGATGGTCTCAATCTCCTGACCTCGTGATCCACCTGCCTCGGCCTCCCAAAGTGCTGGGATTACAGGCGTGAGCCACCACGTCCGGCCGTTTGGTACATATTTTCTATCCAATATATTAGGTTGGTGCAAAAGCAAAAGTAATTGTGGTTTTTGCCATTAATAAATTTTATAGTACATAAAGCACACAATATAATATATAATATTTTATATAACATATTATACATTATATGTTATATAATATTTTATATAACATATATTATATTATATTTTATATAACATATATAATATATTATCTGTTATATATAATATATAATATGTTATATATAATATATAATATATTTTTATATGTTATATATTTTATATATTGTATATCTATAAAATATGCACTCCCAGGCTGGAGTGCAGTGACTCAATTACCACTCACTGCAGCCTCAAACTCCTGGGCTCAAGGAGAAGATAAATTTCTAAATACTCCATCACAGTCGAGGGGCTTCCTATAAGCAAACTCAGCCTCTCTAAGCCTCATGATACAGAAAAAGTTCTCAGGACATGTCACTTCATTTAATAAGCACCTCAGTTGAGCAATGAACTAACTTCTATGAGAATACAGAAGAGAGTGAAGAGAGTGAAAATCGTTTTTTGAGGCTTTATGGAAGGTATTACTCTGGGGCCATCTCAGTGGATTCTTGAAGGATAAGTAGGAGTCTATCAGAAAAAGAAGGGTTGAGAAGAGTGGACACTGGGGCAGAGAAGCCAGTGGCCTCAAATGCATGTTTCTTTCTCATCCTGACTATTCCCTTTTTAGGCAGACATATTTTCTGGAGCCATATTCATCAAGCTGGCCTTGGGATTGGACCTTTACCTGGCAATCTTCATCCTCTTGGCTATGACTGCTGTTTACACCATCACTGGTGAGTATGTTGCACATTTTGCTCACTCAGGCTGTCTTTTGCTGATCCCACCCCAACCTGCAATTAGCATTCTCAGTGTTAGCCTTGTCACTGCCAAGGTAAAGGCACCATTTCATTCCCACTATGAGAGTCAAGCACAGCACCAGAAACACAACTAGAGCATACAACACAGAATCCTCCATATTAGATGTGAACATCTTGATGGAAGGGAATTATGTGGGGGATGGGGTGGGAAACAGGTCATTTGGTTCAGCTACATGTTTGGTACCCAGATTGGCACTTAGAATTCAGCATATCATCCACACAGACGGTTGGGAGGAAGTAGCAGCTCAGATAGGAGACTAGCAAATGAAAGGCAAGGTTCAAATGAACATAGGATGCCAGGGCATGGCCATGGCCATGAATGGTGCAGTTGGAAGAGGAGAACTGGGGCAGTGGGTTGCTGGCGGGAGATGATGTGTGACAATAGTTCAAGCAGGCTCTCATGAACCAGATATATACCATGAAAGTTTCTCTTAACCATCCCTCAATTTACGCCCATTCAGCACAGTGCACCTGCTCTAAACTATCTAGTGAAACCACTTTTGCTCTAGTGCTGGAATGTATTATTGTTTCATTAATTCAGTACCAGATATAGTTACTGTGTTTTGTGTTTTGCTGTAGTGTTGAACAACAACAACAAAAACCCAAACCCATATGCTTCTCATGCATACTAACATAAAAATTAAAGTATACCAGCTGAGTTGGAAGACGTAAGGAAAAATACCAGCTAGAACAGTCAAAACAGTTTTGGGGCCATTTTGGTGCATTTGAGCTGTCAACCTAAAATAAGTGACAGAGAGATCAACTCTCCAAAATGAGGAGTTTCTTCGGGAATAGTGAGGGATTGCAAACCAGGATACATGTGCTATGGCAGACCGTAGGACTTCCAAGGGGGTTGGGGTAAGGGGAGGCTTTTAAAGACAGAGAGGGAGAGTCCACATAAGCTGTTCTGAAACAAAGATGATTGTTTCACCTGCTTGTTGCAGGTGCTGGTGTTTGTTCATTGGTGGTACTGGCTGTTGCTAGGAGACAGTCTTCATGATAATGTCTTCCAGCAGTTCCTGTTACTGGCATAGGTGTATGAGGGCCCTACCTTCATGGCCTCCCAGCCCCATTTTGTTAGGGTTTGGCGTTAAGTGTCTCTATTTTGGTACAGACAACTTTCACAGAGCATGTGTTTCAGAATAAGGGAGCGAAAAGGGCATGAGTCTCTTGTGTTCAGGAGTCATCTTATTTGCTCATGACACTCTCACAAAGGGAATATCTTGTTGCAGGTGCTGGTGACTAACTAGACTGAGAGCCTAGTTAGTCTAGAACTGAAAAAGGAGTTGGGTTTGGGTTTTTGTTGTTGTTGTTGTTCAACACTACAGCAAAACACAAAACACAGTAACTATATCTGGTACTGAATTAATGAAACAATAATACGTTCCAGCACTAGAGCAAAAGTGGTTTCACTAGATATTTTAGAGCAGGTGCACTGTGCTGAATGGGTGTAAATTGAGGGGTGGTTAAGAGAAACTTTCATGGTATTAAAGTGCTGCCTTCTCCCCTACTTAATATTCAAAAACTCACACAAAGATGAAACTTCACTGTAATTCACAGAAACTTTGAATCAGGGAAGGCAGGGGAAGTAGGAGAACCAGTGCGGAGGAGATCATGATGCCAGGACAAGCTTGTGGCTCACCCAGGAGCTTTTGATGTCTCCTACTGGGTCATTTCCGGGGTTCTGGGTGGAGGAGAACCCAGTGGTGAAGGTAAATACATGAGGACACATGGATAAAATGCCCTGGGTCTTTTCTTTCTCTCACCAGGGGGCTTGGCCTCCGTGATTTACACAGACACCCTCCAGACCATCATCATGCTGATTGGCTCTTTTGTTCTCATGGGGTTTGGTAAGTGATGACCCTGCGTGCAGTGCCCAGGGGCTGGAAATCACGGGACTTGTTTCTGTTCAGTCTGTCTGCTCTTTATTGGAATGCCTTCCAGTTCCATCTGGTCACACTTTCCAGTCATTTACATAATCCCCATCACTGAAATATCTGCCTGACTTCTTTCTTGCTTTATTATCTCAGCATGAGGAAATGGATGGTGGGGAAGAGAACATCACTTTCTTTTAAAAAGTACTGCTTAGAGGCCGGGCGCAGTGGCTCACGCCTGTAATCCCAGCACTTTGGGAGGCTGAGGCGGGTGGATCACGAGGTCAGGAGATCGAGGCCATCCTGGCTAATATGGTGAAACCCCGTCTCTACTAAAAATATAAAAAATAAGCCGGGCGTAGTGGCGGGTGCTCGTAGTCCCAGCCACTCCGGAGGCTGAGGCAGGAGAATGGCGTGAACCCGGAAGTCAGAGGTTGCAGTGAGCCAAGATGGCGCCACTGCACTTCAGCCTGGGCGACAGAGCAAGACTCCATCTCAAAAAAAAAAAAAAAAAAAATTACTGCTTAATTATCTCATTTAATCTTAATTTCTTTGTGTTAAGGACAGACAAAATCAGTAGCACTGGGCTGATAATTTTACAGAAGTATTGTCTAGAAACCTTTCATTTACATAGAATTTTTATGAAATGAAGGATTAAATAGTAGGAAAAAATTTGAGAACTGAGTATTGGTCAGTTCAACTGAATCACACACAAACATAGAATACACAACCTGTGTTTGTGTATTCTAACAATGTATTGCAGTGGATTTTCATCCAAAACATCAATAACCTCATTATGCCTATTTTGGATGGAAATCTATTACAATACATTATTACAATACACAAATATAGGTTGGAGTTTTCTTAATAATGCTCACTTATTACTATTATTCAGTTCATTGCCATCAAGCAATATTGATCTAATTTACAGCTTGCCAATATTTGTTTTCTCTTATTATGGTATTTATCTTCGCATAGGAAAACTAGCCATACTGGACGGCATGGATACAGAACAGTTCTATCATTGCAGAATGTTTCTATTGCACAGTGCGACTCCAGAGGCTATTGTTAGCACCAATTCTTTGCGTACTTTCTGTTCAGTTATCCAGAACTTCTGTGCTGTTCTTGTTCATGGTGCCTTGGTTTCTGGCCTCAGTGATGCACTCCCTGGCATTAGGGTCTCTAAGCCTCAATTCTGCCATCTTTAGGATGAAGAGGGTGACTCTCATCTCTTAGGGTCTCCTATGTATTTTTGTTGCAAACCATATTTACCTAATCAAAGCAACTTCCTTGTATTGTCTGTATCCTCCACTGGGCTAAGTTCCTGCCTTGCATATTTATTTTGCACGTGATCCTAGCACAGTGTTTGGCACATAGTAGTCCTTCAGCTAAATGATGAAGTAAATTAATGTTAACTCAGCCCTACAACTGTATAATACCCTGATGAATTTTTCATCATTTAAAGCTATACTAAGGGACCCCAGATGCCTGGACTCAGCTTTCTAAGGGCAATCACAATTCTCTTCTGCACCTGACTAGCCTTTCCAGACCCGAACAGGCTGAGTCTCAGCATTTTCCCTTGTCACGTCTAACCTGCCACTCCCAATTTCTGCTTATCTTTCCAATTTTTTATTTTAACAGGCAAAATATAGTGCTGCACCAGAAAACCAGATTGCAAGTAAGATCAAAAGAGCCAAGCTCTGGGTCAAGAAGAGAGGGCTTTGCCTCCTGATCTTTTTCAGAGGAGCTGGGGCTTTCTGATGGATAATTTCATGAGGCTCACTTTGTTAGCTCACCTTCCAGTTTGCTTATGCTCTAAATGGTTGTGAGATATCAGTGTCAGCCTGTTGGATAACAGCTTCATTTTTACCTTAAAAGAGACACTAACTCAAAATTTCAAAGAGCAATATAGGAAGACAAGTCAGAGTTATTTGCTTTGTGTACTTCATGAAAGTCAATCTGGTAGCATGGCCAATGACAGTGGAGGTACCAGAAAGACATGGACCTGCGAGAGAGAGGGTCACTGAGGATTGGAGTGGGCTGATGGGAGGTGCTTGTTTACCTCCACCAAAAAGTAGTCATCATAAACACTGGACGTCTTAGATTTCAGTAAGACATCTCATTTTACTCTGATGCCTTTTTAGCATTTAACGAAGTTGGAGGTTACGAGAGCTTTACCGAGAAGTACATGAATGCCACCCCATCCGTAGTCGAGGGGGACAACTTGACAGTCAGTGCCAGTTGCTACACACCTCGGGAAGACTCCTTCCACATCTTCCGAGATGCTGTGACTGGGGACATTCCATGGCCAGGAATTATATTTGGAATGCCCATTACAGCTTTGTGGTACTGGTGCACAAATCAGGTGAAGTATATGTATGTATATGTGTGTGTGTGTGTGTGTGTGTCTGTGTCTGTGTGTCTGTGTGTGTACATGTGTGTGTTGTTCTTTCTTGTTTCATAGAAAAACATTTAGTTTCCATTTTGCACACACACCGTTTAAAGAGTCAAACACTTCTTTGTTTTTGTTTTTTGTGTTTTTTTGAGATGGAGTCTGACTCACTCTGTCACCCAGGCTGGAGTGCAGTGGCATGATCTCAGCTCACTGCAACCTCCACCTCCTGGGTTCAAGTGATTCTCCTGCCTCAGCCTCCCAAGTAGCTGGGATTACAGGTGCGCACCACCATGCTCAGCTAATTTTTGTATTTTCAGTAGACACGGGGTTTCACCATGTTGGCCAGGCTGGTCTCGAACACCTGACCTCAAGTGATCTGCCCGCCTCGGCCTCTCAAAGTGCTGGGATTACAGGGGTGAGCCACTGCATCTAGCTTAAAGAGTCAAACACTTCTACAGAGCTTGCTATTTAAAAACAGCTGCATGGTGCCCTGCTTTCTACCCTATTTCTTGTCCTTCAGAGGCAAATGCTTTCAGCTCTTTTAAGTAAGTGTTTTGGCATTTATTTCTGTTCCCTAAATCCTTGTGCTCAATGTGCAGTCTGTGAGCCATCAACATGGACATCACCTTGGAGCTCACTAGGAATAAAGGCTCTCAGACCCTATAACCCTATCTAGACCCTTTGAATTGGAATGTGCTCATTAACTCAATCCCCAAGTGATTCAGATAAATGCTTGTGTTGCTCCCTCTTGGTTTTACGATTTTATTGTTGGCTTCCCTATGATGAAGGATGAGAGTTTAGCTGTCTTTCAACTTTCCCTTCTCAGCCCCATGCAAGCACACCTGTTCCCCCATCTTCCCAATAGCTGTCAATCACAATTTTGGAGAGATCAGCATTCAGTGCCACCATTTTTGTGACTACCTGAATGTAATTCACAGCTGACCCATGTGATGTATACTGCCTGACTTTTCCTTAGCTTTTTTTTTGTTCCTGGAATTAATAATTTTAATTCTTGTTTTCTTTCTTTTTTAAAACATTATTTTTAAAATAGAGACAGGATCTTGGCCGGGCGTGGTGGCTCACGAGGTCAGGAGATCGAGACCACGGTGAAACCCTGTCTCTACTAAAAAATACAAAAAAAAAAAATTAGCCGGGCGTGGTGGCGGGCGCCTGTAGTCCCAGCTACTTGGAGAGGCTGAGGCAGGAGAATGGCGTGAACCCGGGAGGCAGAGCTTGCAGTGAGCTGAGATTGCACCACTGCACTCCAGCCTGGGCGACAGAGCAAGACTCTGTCTCAAAAAAAAAAAAAAAAAATAGAGACAGGGTCTCACTATGTTGCCTAGGCTGGTCTCAAACTCCTGGACTCCAGCAATCCTTCTGTCTCGGCCTCCGAAAGTGCTGCAATTACAGGTGTGAGCCACCGCACCCGGCCAGTTCTTAATTTCTCACTTTGAATTTTCTTGCTAATTATTACTCATTGAATGAAAGGTTCTCCTGGAGTCTTTGCCCTCTCACAGTCTGGCAGCACTCCCTCTGGTGCCCAACCTTATCCAATGACCCCTTCACTATCATCTTTGGGAATTCATTTTTGCCCTACTCCGGTTATTTCTCCTTTTTCCAGTATCACCTGTTGTCTTCTTTCTTAGTTTGTTCCGTCTTTCAGGGCAAATCAAAGCCTTCAGTATCTTCCTGAGCTACGCCTCAGGAAATGAGAATGAGTGAGAATGTGTGACATTTGTCTTTCTGTGCCTGGCTTATTTCACTTAACACAATGACCTCCGGTTCTATCCATGTCGCTGCAAACGACAGGGCTTCGTTGTTGTACATGGCTGAATGGTTTTGCACTGTGTATTATGCACATTTTCTTTATCCATTCATCCACTGATGGACACTCAGGCTGATTCCACATGTTGGCTATTGTGAATAGTGCTGCAATGAACACAGGAGTGCAGAGAGCTCTTTGGTATACTGGTCCACATCATTTCTTATTGCAACATTAAACTCTGGAAAGGGACGCTGACTGTCTTTGAAATCATCCCCTCGTTTGTTTCACGAGTGTGTCACGTTCTCCTGGCAGGTCATTGTGCAGCGCTGCCTGTGTGGCAAGGACATGTCTCATGTGAAGGCCGCTTGCATCATGTGTGCTTACCTGAAGCTGCTGCCCATGTTCCTCATGGTGATGCCGGGGATGATCAGCCGCATCCTGTACACAGGTTAAGCCCTGAATCCGTATGTTCTCTCTTTTTTTATGCTTGTATTCTGAGAAGTGTTTTTAAAATGTCATAAAACCTTGAGAAAATCCATTCTGGATGGAAGTAAAAGCAGAATTCCAGGTGGAGGGAGCAGCCTGCACAGTGGTCAAAGGCAGGAAAATTTGGCATATTGGACGCTCTGTTCCTTTATCCTTTTCATACCATCTGCCTGTCTCATAGACATTTGAGTCTGTGAGTTCCGTCTTCATGAGTTGCTTAGATTTAAGGAAGTCCAGAGAATATGGCAAAAGGACACTGCAGGATGAGGTAGAATTGGGTTAATTTGAGTCGAGTGAGCTGTACTGTCTGAGTTTGGTGACATCTCTGACTGAGAAGGTCTTCGTCCCTCTGAGAAAACTGGAGAACTGAATCAATTTTCACTGCTTTGGAATCAGGTTGTTTGAGGATATGTAAATTTCTGAGTCAGCTAAGAGTAACTGCTAATGTTAAAAATCTTCCTCAAAAAAATTCAACTTCCTTTCTTTATTATGAAAAGTGAAGGACATATAACCAAATCTTTCTTGGCTAATCGAGGACTCATTTTTATTGGGGCAATCCATCAGGCAACACTGAATCCACTTCATGTTTTCTCAACTGGGCATCAGTTGATTTCACTGAAATCTTGTTAAGTGAAGATCAAGGGACCAACATCACTTCTTACTGAAGCTTTGTAATGTTGTTTATAAGGGTAAAGAATGCTCACACCTGTAATCACACCTACTTGGGAGGCTGAGGCAGAAAAATCGCTTGAGGCCTAGGACTTTGAGACCAGCCTGAGCAATACAGCAAGATCCCATCTCTAAAACAATAAGATAAAGTAGCTAGGCATGGTGATGTGTTCTGTAGTCCCAGCTGCTTGGGAGGCTGAGGCAGGAGGATTGCTTGAGCCCAGGAGTTCAAGGCTACAGTGAACTATGATTCCACCATTGCACTACAGCTTGGGTGACAGAGTGAGACCCAGTCTCTTAAATAAAAGTGTAGGTATCTAACTAGTGGGGAATGGCCAAAGAAATTATTGTGTACCTCCTCTATGGAAAAATGAAAACAGGAGACTGGAGACTATCTCAAAACTTGGGAAAATACTGACGTTATGGTATTAAATGTAAAAAGAAACTTGCAAAATAATGTCTCAACGACTACCATAGTTTTACAAAAAAGACATTTCTCTATAGAAAAGGATTAGGAAGGAATGAAAAGAAGCTAATGTGCTGAGGTGTTATTTTTCTGGGTGATTCTTTATCAATTCTCCCTGTCTGTTGTCATAATGTTGTTTAAGCAAAAACAAAAAACCAACAAGGTGTTGTGCAACTGCCACAGAGGGGAGGCATCATCACACATGGGACAGTCACCCAACTGACCATCCAAGCGACACCTCTTCTTAGATGCAGGTGAAAGATACTAGGCTAAATGTGACTGCACGCAGGACCTAACTTCCTGTTGCTGTTGTTGTCAGTCTCTGAAGCTCTGTGTTCCCGGAAGAATTTCTTCTTTTGCTGTTTTCCCAGAGGACGGGGTCCACTCCCTCTCTTTGCTCAAATGCTCTTGCTAGGCCACGTCCCAAGGGCGCCCCTGTCCCATGCGTCAGTGCAAGGGGCTATGGGGATGAGATACTTGGGGTTGTGTTTTGGGCATAGAGGGGCCAGATCTATGGTATGGAGTTCAAAATTGAATCTCCAGTTTCCAGGTAAATGTCTTTCCTTCCTTATGATCTTTCACCTTTTCTCTTTGTTTAATGGTTGTTGGTTTTGCCTATTTGGGCCTCATTGGACTCACTTCTGAATTCTTCCCCAGATATGGTAGCATGTGTGGTACCTTCTGAATGCGTGAAACACTGTGGCGTTGATGTTGGCTGCACTAACTACGCATACCCAACGATGGTGCTGGAACTGATGCCCCAAGGTAGGAAAATGTCCCTGCTGGGACAGCCCCAGAGGCCTGTCTACAGACGGGCCTCGAGGAAGGGTTATGGTGCAATTCTTTCACCTTCCATTAATTCAATCCAACTCATCAGACATTTCTTGAGCACCTTCCACAGGTTACCAGCTCTTTGCTAGGCCTGAAAATTTCAGAAATGAACCAGGTACAATTACTGTTAGAATTCTTACTCCTTCAGATTCAAGACTGTTTTCTGAGGCAGCCAAGAACAAATTAAATGATCCGTTTGTCAATAAAAGAGTTGCGTAGTCATAAACTTGTAAACACAAGACCTAGAGGTAAACTATTTTTTCTGCTTTTTGGGGGCTAGTTATAACCAAATAAACCAAATAAAATAAACTATTATGCTTTTTGGGGGGGGCATTTTTGGGGCTAGTGATAACCAATTAATATATCTCAATCTATTTAATCTGCAACTATTTATTGAATGCCTAAGTGCCAGGCACTGCTTTGGTGCTAACAAAACATCAGTGAAATAGGCACAAAGTCCCCTACCTCTTGGAACTCAAAATCTAGTAGTATGAGATAGAAAATAAACCACATAGGAAATACGTAAATTATTAGGATGCCAGAAGGTGATCATTGCTGTGGTGAATAGAAATGGAGAAGGGTACAGAGCTCAGGACTTCACCAGGTGATCTCCTACCCCATCAAGGGTTGGCTATGTTTCTTCCACCTTCCTCCACCCTGACACACAGGAGGGAGGAAGGGACCAGAGCCCACAACCATAATACCACATGCTTCCCATCCACACACACTCTGTCCTAGGAGGCTTAGGGCCATTACTAATGGGCAGAGGGAACTGGAGGATGAAGTTCCCATCATGGCTCAAAACTCTTGGCTTTGCCCCTCCAAAGACTTGTTTAGCAGAACCGCCTACTGGACTTCTTCCTCTCCAGTTCTCTTAAGTCTTCAGGAAGCCAACAGTCCCTACCCAAAGAAAGATGGTGTGATGTTGTTTCCTGTCTTCTAAAACTAGGTTCCAGTAGATGATCTCTAAGTTCATGTTTAGGACTAAAATTCTTTTTGCTTTAATCCGTCCCCTCAAGCATTTACTTTTTGAGTTACAAACAATTCAATTACACTCTTTATTTTAAAATGTACAATTAAGTTATTACTGATTTTGGTTACCCTGCTGTGCTATCAAACAGTAGGTCTTATTCATTCTTTCTCTTTTTTTTTGTACCCATTAACCATCCCCTCTGCCACCCCTAGTCCCCCACTACCCTTCCCAGCCTCTAGTAACCATCCTTCTGCTCTCTACATCCATGAGTTCAATTGTTTTTTATTTTTAGATGGCACAAGTAAGTGAGAACATGTGATATCTTGTCTTTCTATGCCTGACTTATTTATACTGGATTATTCTCAGGTGACCAGGAAAATATGCAGGAAACTCCACATGCTGGTGTGTATTGATAAGCACATCAGTTAACCAATGTTCCAGATGATGCTTTTACCTTTCAACGCTCTCTGGTTTAGCAAGGTGGTGTCCAGCCACTAACCAGTGCTTGTACCCTTTCCCGGCTCCAGGACTGCGAGGCCTGATGCTTTCGGTCATGCTGGCCTCTCTCATGAGCTCCCTGACCTCCATCTTCAACAGTGCCAGCACCCTCTTCACCATTGACCTCTACACCAAGATGCGGAAGCAAGCGTCGGAGAAAGAGCTCCTGATAGCTGGACGGTGAGTGAACCCTGGTTCCCACCTAGAATCCTCTGGAGAAGTACAGACGTAGAAGTGAACTAGAGTTCCCTTGCCTTTGGCTGTGGTGAAAGTAATCATAGCATCTGGGTGGGGGGAAGAGACATTGGAGTACATCGAATTCAAGTGATCACTTTCCAGATACAAAAATTTGAACCATACCTTTAAATGAAATAATCACTTTTTCAGTCTTTCAAATGCTTCTGAATGGCTCTTATTTCTTACCCTCCTCACATCACTCCCCTATCCACATCTTCATAAAACCCCACCAATACTTTAATGGGGTGTAAAATTCCCACCTACTCTGATAGGTGAATGCATTGTCTCTAGCAGTTTCTGTGTATATCACGTGGAGGTAACGGATTAAGTCTTCCACACATGAACACAGAGGAGTTTATCAGTCATATTTATTAATGATTGGGCTGTGTTACAAAGGAGCAGGGAAGGGACTAATTCCAAGAGGATGCTTGGAGAGTTAAGTCAACCCAGGGGACCCTGAGCAGCCTGGGGGCCTTGAAGATAGTGGAAGTGAGATGGAGGGAAACAAGAGGAAAAAATCAATACCAGAATGTCCTTTTTCCCCTTCACAATTTTTGAGAAGACCCTATATTGTCATAACATTTTTTGTTGTTGTTGAGATGGAGTTTCGCTCTTTTTGCCCAGGCTGGAGTGCAATGGCGTGCTCCCAGTTCACTGCAACCGCCGCCTCCCGGGTTCCAGCGATTCTCCTGCCTCAGCCTCCTGAGTAACTGGGATTACAGGTGCCCGCCACCATGCCCAGATAATTTTTTGTATTTTTAGTAGACATAGGGATTCACATCGTTGGCCAGGCTAGTCTCAGACTCCTGACCTTGGGTGATCCATTCTTCTCGGCCTCCCAAAGTGCTGGGACTACAGGTGTGAGCCACCTCCTCTGGCCTGTCATAGCATTTTGTAAAATGTTTTAAAAATCAAAGTACAGCACACATAAAGAAAACAGTTAAAACATGGATGCACAGCTCAGAGATGTGTCACCAAGTGAGGACCCATGTAATCATTGGTCAAGTCAAGACATGGAAATTACCAGCACCCAGAAATTCGTTCGTCTTGGGCCACATTGTTCCAAAGCTAACAACTGTGACTTGTGATGCTATAGCTTAGTCTTTTCCAACTTCAGGCTATCATAAGTAGAATAATTGAATTTGTATCCCTTGAAATACAATTTTATTTTTCAAGACACAGTCTTGCTCTGTCGCCCAGGCTGGAGTGCAGTGGCTCGATCTTGGCTCACTGCAACCTCTGCCTCCTGAGTTCAAGCGATTCTCCTGCCTCAGCCTCCCAAGTAGCAGGGACTATAGGCGTGCACCACCGTGCCCAGCTAATTTTTGTATTTTTAGTAGAGACGGAGTTTCACCATGTTGGCCAGATGGTCTCGATCTCTTGACCTCGTGATCTGCCCACCTCAGCCTCCCAAAGTCCTGGGATTATAGGTGTGAGCCATCCCCACCTGCCGAAATGTGGCTTCTTTTGCTCATATTATGTTTGCAACATTCAACCGTGTTGCTCTGTGTAGCTGTAGTGTAATTTCTTTCTCTGTGATGTTCCACTGTAGTAAGACATCAGAGTTTGTCTACTCTTTTCAAAGAAATTGGTATCAAGAGAAACTGACCAACTATTTAAAAGACTGTACTTTGTTGGTGACAGTAACAATAGCTTTAGTAAATTAAACACGTGGGGCAAAACCCAAAGGCCTCACTTGGCCCAGAGCTTGACTCTGGACAAATGCTGTAGGAGAGGGAGTACAGGAGGGCAGGAGTGTACCTTTAGTAGAGAAGGTACTGGTTGGTGTTCAAGAGGCCCAAGATGCAGTCGTCCCACTGATAGGTATATGATCTTGGACACACATCCTCCTTAAGTCTCAATGATAAAGTAATAACTTTTTCTTTTCCCCTCTCTCTCTCTGTTATCAAATGTCGACTATCTCACAAAACACAAATAGGAAAAAAAATGTATGTTTTTAAAATTCTTGCCTCGTGGAATGTATGCCTTTGTCAGGAAGATAAACAATTAATAAAGGTATGCTACCTCAGGTGACCAGAGGTGCTAGAAAGACAAAGCAGGAAGAAAGGATGGAAGCAACCTCATCCAGGTACTCAGGGAGTCCTCTCTGAGGAGGCGGCATCTGAGCAGAGCCTGCAATGCAGGAAGTGTGGGAGTGAGCCCCATGGTGCTCTGGGGGAAGGAACAATGACGGCTGCTTTCCTCCCACAGTCACGTATGTGGTATGTTTGAGAACAACCAGGAGTGAGGTTCATCCATGAGAAGCCAGTGGGAGAGTGAAGAGCAAGGTCAGAAAGGTGCCTGGAGGCGAGGTCATGCAGGGCCATTGAAGTCATAACGAGACGGGATTTTATTCTACATATGATAGGAAACTGGAACTGAATGAGTTGGGAAAGTATGTGATTTGCCTTCCAATGGTGATAAAAAAAAAATACCAACAGTAAGTGTAATTTATTGAATCCTTACTGTGGTTTAGGCATTATGCTAAGACTTCCCATAGTTTATCACATTTAGTTGTTGCAAGGATGCAGTGATTTTGTAACATTTAAATGAGACATTTGTGCTTCAGTCTCCTGCCCAAATGCTTGTTCCTTCCTCCACCCCACAACTGCTTCTCTGTTTCATGTGAGCAGAGAGAGATGAATGGCCTTTTATGCACATTCTAGCAAATTGTGTTGGTTCATTTACTCACAGAACAAGCACAGACAATGCTGCAGTTTAGAAAGGTGAAGAAGTCATGCTCCCTGGACAACAGGAGCCTTTAACTTGCTTTTTACCTGCTGAAGTACTCAAGTAGTAAAATGCACAAGTTAGCATTTCTTGCTGATTTACTCAGCATTCTGAGATAGAGGCTGTTTCCATTCTCACCTATGGAAACCAACTTTGTTCCCTGCAAGCTAGGAAAAGAACAAAAAATGGAAGTCTGTTTTCTTTATCATACAAATAATCACTGGTTAATAGAAATAGTGCAGTATTTATTTCCAGCTGATATACTACATGTAGTGTATTAGAGTTATTAATCACTGATATTTTAACTATTTTTATGAATAGATATTTAATCTCATAGATGAAGCTATTATGATTAATTATAGACAAGCAATTGCTTTACTGGCATTTTACTAAAAGATCACCATTAAGCACAGCATGGGTTTATGTAGGGTCAAGGAGCTTGATTTTGTTTGGAAAATCAACGAGTGACAACAAGAATGAACGCTAGAACTAAAGCACAATGGAAGTAACTATATTGCTTTTGTTTAATTTTTAAATTATGTTGTTTTCTTCTCAGGATATTTGTTCTTCTATTAACTGTTGTGAGCATTGTGTGGGTCCCATTGGTACAAGTGTCTCAAAATGGACAACTAATCCATTACACAGAATCAATTTCTAGCTACCTTGGGCCTCCAATTGCAGCTGTCTTTGTGCTTGCCATCTTCTGTAAAAGAGTCAATGAACAGGTGAGTGAAAACTGGAAAAAAAAATTTCCCTGCTAGGGTGAGAAAAAAATTGTTTATTTCACTGGGGTATCAAAATACATTCTTTCTACCCTATTTATGCAAGTCATGGCCCATCTTAATTTTAGTTGAGGTCAGCCACAATTCCTGATCCTTACTAAAGTATAAAAATATAGCACACATTCCTAGTACAGTCTTTATATGTTTCTTACAAAATATTACATACATACAAGGTGCAGAGTTGAGGAACACGTTTGGGAGGCAGACTGCCAGGGCCCAATCATGGCTATACCACCTAATCGTATTGTGATCCTAAGCAAATTACTTGAGTCTCTGTAAAATGAAGATAATGATAGCACCTATCCTATGAGATTGTTGTGAGGATTAAGTGAGATAAAATATGTGAAATTCTTAGAAGAAAACCTACCACACTAGTAAGAATTCAAACTGTGTTCATTGCTATTGTGATATATGTAATTAATTGATTATTGTGGATCACGTACCCTTAATCTTTCAATTGTTCCTTAGTACTAGCTTTACTATTATGATTTGCAGATGAGGAACAGGTGCAGAGGGGTTAGTATCTATGTGCTTTCCACATGTTACTTAATTTAGTAAGTGGGATCTTGGTATTCAGGCTTAGATCTTCTTCCATCCAAAGCTCATACCATTAATCTCCATGCAATACTGTTTTTCTAAAACATAACATCTTGAGCAGAGGAACAGACACATGTTTCCACCCCCATCAACTCCTCACAGAAATAAATTATCAAGAGCTTCATAGAACTCTCAAAACTACCTAATATCAGCGCTGGAAACTGTGTAACATAATTGATACTTCTGCTTATTTTATTAAATAAATCACAAGTATTTTGATCTAACTATGAAACAAAAGGCAAGGAAAACTTCGGCTTGGGTCAGTGTAGACAGTAGTGTCCTGGTATTGGAGAATCAACAACGGTGCAGTGATATGTACAGTTCAGGACCATGGAAAGCAGCATCCAGCTAAGAAGCACATGCATTTGCGATTTTCTCTACTTCGGTAACCTTGTGCCCAAGGTTAGCCATTTGTTGGTCCTTAACTGAGAAAGCAGGCAGGATTATAATTATGACTTACTTGAATAAGCTTCTCATATTTTCTAAACATTCTGATTTTCTTCTTGCTTCTTTTGTAGGGAGCATTCTGGGGTCTAATGGTTGGACTTGCGATGGGTCTCATTCGTATGATAACAGAGTTTGCTTATGGAACAGGGAGTTGCTTGGCTCCCAGTAACTGTCCCAAGATTATTTGTGGAGTGCACTATCTGTACTTTTCCATCGTTCTCTTTTTTGGGTCCATGCTGGTCGTCCTGGGAATTTCCCTCTTAACAAAACCCATTCCTGATGTACATGTGAGTGATGAGTAATGGATATATGCTAACTTTAAAATAAGAGTTCTTTGCCTTTTATTGTATGAGTGTATGAGTTCCAGGAAATGTATTCGTTGTACCTCTAGAGCTAGAAGAACCCTAAGAGATTACCATTCAGTCACTGAAATAAAGAACAATTTGCACCTAGTATGTGCAAAGCACCAGTGAATTAAAAAGTAAGGGATTAGAAAATGGACATTATATTTGTAAACTTCACGGTGTAGTTGGGAAGTCAATCTACAGCATTGTCATAGGACACCAGGAAGAGAATAATTGGTGTTTCCAAAGACACTGGGAAAGACTTCACAGCAGAGCTGTCATCTGGGCTGTGCCTGTTTGGGCCAACAGGATTTCATATACAGCATGAACACTGACTGGCACAGAGATGGGAGGAAAGTACACGGTACCAGGGGGCAGGAAAAGAAAGAATAGAATAATGAGATGCATTTTTGCCTTTCAATTTGGCAAAAATGTTTAATATGAATAATATTTAATGTTAGTGGTTGATATTAGTGTTGTGGGAAAACTCCCACAGTCCAAACTGTTGGGAGAGTGCATACATTTTATAATTTATAGTAGAGCAATTGGGTAGTACTTATGGATAAAAACTTATGAATCAACAATCCCAGTTTTAGGAGCTTATTGTGTATAAATACTTGTTCAAGTAGGAAAAATATATGTATAAGGATTTTCTCTGCAAAAGTTTTCAAATAGGAAATAGCTGGGAGAAAATCCAGATTTCATCACAAAGGGAATGAGCGCACAAACACAGTGCATTGAACATTACGCAGCTGTTTAGAAACACGAGGGAGCTCTATTATTTGCTTTGAAAAAAAAAGTTCATAATATGGTTAAGTGGAAAAATATGTGCAGAATAATATAATAATGTATAATAGCACTTTCTGAAATAAAACACATGTAGGCATATAGCTGTTTGTCTAAGCATACAAAAAAAATCTTAGAGCATACCCACCTAAGATTTTCAATAAGAGGCATCTCGGGGAGTGGGGAGACACTCTAGGGGCCCAACAAATATTAATTAATTATTTTTAAAATATAAATACTGCTTATATACTAATACTGTTTGAATTGTTTGAATTTATGACTAAACATGTGTAGCTTTTATGTATTTTGAATTTATCACTCATAATTTTGAAGCAATGCTTCTTTATATATTTTCCTGAGAAGTAGCCAGTAGATTATGTGTGAATGGGAAACCTGAAATACAGCACAGTTCAAAATGTTTCACCAAGGACATGTCACTGAAATTCCTAACTAAATATTTACGCTGAATATTGAGTTAGATGAAAGAACACTAGAAAACATATCATAGTTTTTAAATATATATATGTTAAATTCTTATTTGCCAATAGAAGTAACCAATTT
This sequence comes from Hylobates moloch, assembly GCF_009828535.3. Lineage (NCBI taxonomy): Eukaryota > Metazoa > Chordata > Mammalia > Primates > Hylobatidae > Hylobates > Hylobates moloch. The sequence continues at coordinate 19,265,814 of NW_026652294.1, read as the reverse complement.
TACTAATTTTTAGGAAAAAAATATTGTCTGAAGGACCAGTGAGACCATTTTTCTGATTTATGTTTATGTTTCATTAATATGCTGCAAGGTTTAACTTTCAAAATAGACTGATAAATATCATGGTTATTTCAGAGAAAGTCATGAAAACTGTTGTGAACCTAGCCTAACAGTGCAGAAATGAGATGTCCCATGATGATAGTTTTTCAGCAAAACTAGAAATTACACTATGCGTAATTAAACAAATTGAAGGCCTCCCAAGAAGAGAGTTTTTAACAAAGAAAGTGGATCTAATATAAGAACTCCTGTGAATAAGAGCTTATGAAGATATGACTAGGAATCTTAGAAGGTAAAGCCATATGTTATGTCAAGAACAAATAAAACCAATTACAAATTCTAGTAAATTTGTACAAGAAAGTCATGAGCCAAATTAAAATGAGGTATAACTTAGAATAGGATAGATTATAAAGGTTTAAAACCCACTGATAGGCTGGGCACAGTGGCTCATACCTGTCATCCCAGTACTCTGGGAGGCCAAGGTGGGTGGATCATCTGAGGTCAGGAGTTTGAGACCAGCCTGGCCAAAAACATAGTGAAACCCCATCTCTACTAGAAATACAAAGATTAGCCGGGCATGGTGGCAGTCACCTTTAGTAATCCCAGCTACTTGGGAGGCTGAGGCAGGAGAATTGCTTGAGCCCAGGAGGCGGAGGTTGCAGTGAGCAGAGATCGCATCAGTGCACTCCAGCTGAGCAACAAGATAGAAACTCCTTCTTATTAAAAACAAAACAAAACGAAACAAAAAAAACATTGATACTTGGAGCAATTTCCTTAGAATGACCCAGGGCTGATATTTACTTGTGTCCAATCGGTACATACAGCATCAATTCTATTTTCAAATGCTTAAATCAACATACAGACTAACAATGGAAATCTTAATATATTTACAGAAAATAATAACAATTATATAAAGCATAATAGTTTAAAATAATGGTATAGCTGACAGAAGTTTGGAGATGGGTTAGGAAAAGCAGTGTGTAAGGGTACTAATTGCAACTGGAATTCAAGAATAGTACATAGATACCAGCCAAATGTGATGGATCCAGAAATAGAATTTAAGAAGATAGTTTGAAAGTTATAAAAGCAACCACTAGATAAACTGAAGGAAATCATGATGTGGCTAATAACTGTTGGATGTTAAGGACAATGAGTGAAGCTGGGGTATAGTGTAGGTTAGCTAAATCTTCAACTTTGCTGAAATTACAAATCCAGAAGTAGGTATTTTTAAGTATATCATTTGAAGTTCTAAATAGCACCCAGAAGAATTAAAAACAGAAAAACATTTAAAATGATGAGTATGTTTTGGTGAGTGAGTGTGGTAGGAAGCCTTTTCTTTGTGATCTATATTCTCCTGTATGGTTTGATTTTTTTTTTTAAACCAGACAATAAACAAAAGTACCATTCTATTACTGCAAACATTTGCCTATTACTAATGCACTTTTGTATGGTCCCTGTTCAGCTGTACCGCCTGTGCTGGGTTCTTCGGAACAGTACAGAGGAGCGAATCGATATAGACGCAGAAGAGAAAAGTCAGGAAGAAACAGATGATGGTGTTGAAGAAGGTAATATTTGGTTTACATTTGGTTTCCATGTAGGAACTCTGTGCACAGGCTTGTTTAAGGTTTTCTTTTAGTGTCATTAAATCCAGCTTCTGAAAAGCCTGTTAGATTTATGACAAACTGAAACTTTAAATTTTTACCTTTCCAAAAACCAAGACAACATATTAAATCCATCTATTCATCTGCCTGTCCATTGGTTGGTTTGTCCACCCATCATCCATCCTTAGTTACTGAGATGACAATCAGTTACAGACTCGCCTGTTCCTAGTTACATAGTAAGTGGTCAATCGTGATTGTCTGCAAATAAGCATCTAGCCCCACCTTCTCTCCAACTTTATTTCTCAGTATTTTCTCTAACATACCCTCTATTCCAGGCAGACAGGTTGTCTCGCTTTTCCCCACATGTGCCAAGCTCCCTAGAATATTTCTACCTCCTGTCCAAGGGGGAAAAAATGCTTATTCTTTAAAACTAAGTTCTAATCTCACTTCCTTCATGAAAATTTCTCCATCAGTCATCCCCCTGGCTCTTTGTTTACCTAATGTTTTTTAAACCTCAGATAAGGTTTAGCACTTCACAATATGTTGTCTTAAACTGGACAATAATTGTCTGTTTTGGTTTGGTTTCTTCAAAGTGAAGAGTCAGTGCTTTCTGTTCCTTTTGACTTTTTATATCAGCATTCCTGAGTATGACTGGCCTATCATTTTCTGGTTTTGTACTAAGTCTTTGGTTTTGGTATTAAGATCATAGAGTTATCATAGAATGAATCAGAAATTAGCCTATTTTTCCATTTTATGAAAATATTTTAGTAAGATTGAAATAATGTTGTCATTGAATTTTGGTATTTTGCCAATAATACCATAAGCGCTGTATGTCTGTGTGTGTTGCACATCTTAATTATCGATCAAATTTATATAACGGCTATAGAACTATGTAGAGTTTCCATTTCTTCATTAACTGTTTTTGGAAAATTATATATTTCTAGGATTGTGTCCATTTAGTGCACATTTTAAGTATATTGGCATAAAGTTATTTATAGTGTCTACTTATCCATCTATGCTGCCTCTATAGTTGTGTTATCCTTTCAATCTCTAGTATATTTTGTGATTTATCTTTTTTCTTAATCTTACTAAAGATTTGTCTAGTTTACTTTTCTCAAAGAACTAACTTCTGGCTTTGTCATTTCTATTATTTTCCTTCTTTTCTATTTCATCCTTTCTGTTTTTTATTTGTATTCCCTTCCATTTACATTATTTGGGTTTATTCTCTTATTTTTTTTTTACTAAGTTGCATATTAACTCATTCATTTCCAGTAAATCTGGAAATTTGATTTTTCTTTTGATTTTTCTTTGATTGTTCTTTTCTATATAAATAAGGCCATATACATTTCCCTCAAAGTAATACTGTTTTAAATTTCACAGCTTTTAATTTGTATAATTTTCATTATCATTTCTTTTTAAGTATAATCTTACTTTAATTATGATTTTTATAAACATTTGAGTTTAGAAGTATTAAATTTTCCAGTGCTGCAACAGATACCCATATACATGGGTCTTTCTGTATTTTTTGCCAGTGTAAGCTGAGGATAGATTTTGTGGAGTTCAGTTGTTGGGTCAAAGGGTTCATGCCTATATGATTTTGCAATATGCTACTAATTCCCCTCCATAGGGGACTTGCTTCCCTAGCAACGATATAGAAGAGTGCCTGTTTCCACCCAAACTCACTAACTTAGTATGTTGTGAAACTTCTGTATTTTTCCCACTGATAGATGAGAAAGTGGTATAGGTTTAGTTTACATTTCTCTTTTTTGAGTGAGCTTGAGAACCATGTGTCTTTTTTCTTTCAACTGTTTATTCATCTCTCTAATATGCTGACATGAGGCTGTTGATAGCCTTTTCTTACCTATTTTTAGAAACCCATTATATATTAAAGATATTAAACCCTTTGTAATAGAATATGCAAACGTTTCCCCCATTTTGTCATTTGTTTTTACTTTGTTTATTGAACTTTATGCCATGCAAAAGTTGCCTGTTTTTATATGATTAAATTCATCTATATTTCCTCAGGGATTCCTCTTAACACTCCCAGCTGATAGTAATCGTTTTTTACAGTCATAAGGTACTACACTGACAAGGATTTCTAGTTCCTTTGTGATCTAGATCTTCTGCGATCATTTGCTTATCTTTGTTCCAGATTACCCTGAGCAATCACGTGGATGCCTCAAGAAAGCTTATGACTTGTTCTGCGGTTTGCAGAAGGGACCCAAGCTAACCAAGGAGGAGGAGGAAGCCTTGAGCAAGAAGCTCACAGACACGTCTGAGAGGCCCTTGTGGAGGACAATAGTGAACATCAATGCCATCCTCCTCCTGGCTGTGGTGGTCTTTATTTACGGCTACTATGCCTGAACTCTATCCGAGCCACTAGAATAATGAATAATTCTTAATAATGAACCGAAGGATAATTTTAGTGATTTTCATTTTATAGTATGTTGTGTGGCAAAAAAAAAAAAAAAATGAGCAGTTGGTAATTTTATCCAATGAGATGACTACAGACTGGATATTTTGCTTTTGTTGTTCCTTTGTGTCACTAAGAGTTGATAATTTATAAAACTGTGAAGTGACCTCTACGTGTGTAAACAAGACACACAGGTCTAAATTCTATTTTTCCAGCTTTATTGAGGTATAGTAAACAAATGAAAATTGTTTATATTTAGGATGTACAACGTGGTGATTTGATACACTATACATTCTGAAACAATAACCACAATCAAGTTAACTAACACATCTATCACCTCACATGTTTACCTTTTCTGTGTGTGCGGTGAGAACAACTGATAGACTCTTAGTAAATTTCAAGCACACAATACAGTATTATTAGGTACAGTCACCATGCTATCCTTTGCACCCTCAGAATATATTCATCTTATGAGTGAAGGTTTGTACTCTAATACCTCCCCAGTTACCTACCCCTTCGCCCCAGGCAACCATCATCTACTCTCTGCTTCTATGAGTTCAACTTTTCATTGCAGCACTATTCACAATAGCTAAGATACAGAAACAATTTAAGTGTGCTGTGATGGATGAATGATGAGAATGTTGTATATATACATAATGGAATATGATTCAGACATAAAAATGAAGGAAATCCTGCCACTTGCAACAATGTGAATGAACCTGCAGAACATTACGCTAAGTGAAATAAGCCAGACACAGAAAGACAAATGCTATAGGATCTCACTTATATGTGAAGCCTTAAAAAGGAAATGACCAGGTGATAGGGTTTGGCTGTGTCCCCACCCAGCTCTCATCATGGATTGTAGTTCCCATAATCTCCACGTGTTGTGGGAAGGACCTGGTGGGAGGTAATTGAACTGTGAGGGCGGTTATCCCCATGCTGCTGCTGTTGTGATCGTGAGTTCTCATGAGATCTGATGGTTTTATAAGGGGCTTCCCCCCACTTCGCTTTGCACTTCTTTCTCTCGCCGCCTTGTGAAGAAGGACATGTTTACTTCCCCTTCCACCATGACTGTAAGCTTCCTGAGGCCTCCTCAGCCATGCTGAACTGTGGGTCCATTAAACCTCTCTCCTTTATAAATTACCCAGTCTCCGGTATGTCTTTATTAGCAGTGTGAGAACAGACTAATACACCAGGCAAATTGCCCTACCTCATACTTGCTTTCTGAAGTTCATGGTGACTGTACCTAATAATACCATTTGAAAAGAATGCCTCTTCCAACTCTGCCTCACCTAGTAACCTCCTCATCTACACAACAGTGACTTCTCCTATGAGGCGACCTTCGCTCAGTTATTTCAAGGATTTAAAAAATAAAAATGTTTTCTAATAGTTGACAGGGGGGTGAACTAGAAATATCCATTGTAAATATCTTTTAAATATACTGGAAATTATTGCTTACATCTTAAAGCCATTTGTCACTGAATACTAAAACATCAAACCATTGATTTTTAACTGCTTCATTAAAATATAATTCACATATTATAAAATGTATCTAAAGCATATAATTCAGTGTATTTTAATATCTTCACAGAGTTTTGCAATAATTATCACAATCTAATTTTAGATATTAACATTTATTGGCATCCTTGAATACACATATTTCTCTGTCTTTATTTCTGTTTTAACACAGTGAATGACAATTATCTCTATGTAGAATTGTAGAGAGGTTTAAAACCACCTTTTTGTAAGCAAGTCAATAAACTAAAATATGTTTTAATAAATTACGTAAGAAACATGGAAGAGGGCCGGGCGCAGTGGCTCACACCTGTAATCCCAGCACTTTGGGAGGATGAGGTGGGCAGATGACGAGGTCAGGAGTTCGAGACCAGCCTGGCTAACATAGTGAAACCTTGTCTCTACTAAAAATACAAAAAATTAGCTGGGCGTGGTAGCAGGCGCCTGTAGTCCCAGCTACTCAGGAGGCTGAGGCAGGAGAATCGTTTGAACCTGGGAGGCGGAGGTTGCAATGAGCCGAGACCACACCACTGCACTCCAGCCTGGGTGACAGAGTAAGACTCCATCTCAAAAAAGAAACATGGAAGAGAGAGCACTTTCAGCACATGCTGAAGACTCTCTTCCTGGGTAAAAATAATAAAAATTAAAGAAACATATCCATCATATTGTTATAAAAATTCAAACAATGCCCTTGGGTCTGTAGAATTAAATATAATACTCTTCACTGACAACCCAATCCTCTCATCTACTGTTACTAACTTCCCAAAGAAGTAGACAGGCTAAAGCATATGTTCTAGTAAGTAATTTTTCTATTAATTTATATACATATGTAAACATACACATACATTTACAAAATGCAATCTTCCTTTATGTGTTATTTTGTGACTGGCTTTTTCACATAAAATATATGCTGGAGATCTTTGCCTATCTGTACAAATAGATCTCCCTCCTTCTTCTTATAGCTGCACTATTGTTCCATAGGATAGTTCACTATAATTTGGCCAGTTTTCTACTGAGGAACATTCATGTTGGTTTCAATTATTTGCTATTATCTACAATACTCAAATAGACATACCTGTATATTCATCTTTTGACATATTTGCTAGTTTTATTTTCTTTATTTTCCTAGAAATGGAATACTGGAGCAAAGTGTACAAGCATTAATATTTTGATTAAAAATTATTTTCCACCAAGGATTTGCCAATTTATATTCTCATCAGTGTATGAGAGTTTTTATTTACTCACATGCTTGACTACAGGGTATATTACCAATGGTAGTGAATTTTTGTCAATTTGACGATTGAAAAATAATTTCATTTTTTAAATTGGTATTTCTCCACTTACTAGTGAGATGGTATGTATTTGCATGTATTTATTAGCTATTCATATTTTTTCTGTGAATTACTTGATATCCTGTACCAATTTTCTAATTCATTTACAGATATTCTTTACATATTCTGTATATTTATTATTTGCATATGAATAGCAAGTATTTTTTCCTAAAGTCTATGTCTTGCCTTGTAACTTTATGTTGTCTTTTATTGTACAGAAGCTTTAATTTATATTTAGTCAAATTGTTTCTTTTTTTCTTATGACTTCTGGGTTTTGTGACTTACTTTCAATTGTCTTTTTAGGGTTTTGTTGTCTTTGTTTTGTTCGAAATGACATACTGAAATCCTATATTATATTGCAATTTACTTTATTCTCTTTATACTGCATTGGGGACATTACTAAGCCTAACTAATGTAGATCAAATATATTTATTTTAATTTCTGCCTAATTTATAATACTGAATGTATTTTATTTCCTTAGCAATTCCCGCTTTTTCTTTTCTTTCTTTTTTTTTTAAGACAAGTTCTTGCTCTGTCACTGAAGCTGGAATGCAGTGGCACTATCATGGTTTGCTGCAGCCTCCAATTCCTGGGCCCAGTGATTCAGTAAGGCCAGAAATTAAAAGAAAAAGAAAAACTTCTGGGCCAAAGAAATCCTCCTGCCTCTGCCTTCCAAGTATCTGGGACTACAGGTACATGCCACCACACCCTATTTTTTTCAGAGATGGGATCTTGCCATGTCAGGCTGGTCTTGAACTCCTGACTTCAAGTTACCCACCTCAGCCTCCCAAAGCGCTGGGATTACAGGCATGAGCCACTGCATTCAGCCAACAATTCCCCTTTAGATGGACATTCAAGTTAAGTACTCTTTGCCACCACAAATAGTGTTGTAGCAATCATCTTTTACACTGTATGGTTTCATTTCTACAAGATAGAATCCTGTAGTGGTATAACTTAGCCACAGCTATGTTTACTTACACTTTTAATAGATACTGATTAGTTACTTTCCAAAAAGTTGAAGCAATTCACATTCCTATGAACAGGGAACAAGCAGGAGGACTGTTTCCCCTGTAGGCTCAGTAGCAACAAAAGTTGTTGCTTTTTCAAAAAAAATATATATATATTGCTAATTCCCTTGGTGAAAAATCTCACAGGAGTGCTAACTAATCAGTTATTTCAACTTCAAGTAGTTGCCTATTTATAACCTTTTCCTATTTTTCTATCAAGTGGTTTAAGGTGAGGAACATTCTTAAATAAAACAGGAAACCTAAAAATAATAAACACATTTTGTATATCAAAAGGCAGTGCAAATGAAATTGAAAATGTGGAGACCAAAAGATATTACAAAACACGAAAAAAAGAGCTCCCATGAATAAATGAGAAAGAGACAAGCCCAATGTATACATATATATCGACATATATGTATACATATATACATGTATACATCAATATATATGTGTACATATATACACACATACATATGTATACATATATACACATACATATAGTGTGTATATAGTGTATGTGTATGTGTGTGTGTGTGTGTGTGTGTGTGTGTGTGTATATATATATATATAAAACCTCCTTGGAATAGACAATGTCTTCATACAGGGGACACAAAAATTACCAATCATAGGAGAAAAAAGCAATATATTGGACTACATCAAAATTGAAAACTTCTAGCTAATAAAAGTCACCTTAAAGGAAATGACCAAACAACCCACAAAATAACTGAAAATACTTAGAGTATGCACATGTCTGACAAAGGAGTTGTATCCAGAATAAAAAGACCAACAGCCCAACTTTAAAACTCAAAAAAAAAAAATGACACTTGGAGGAGAGCTTCTAGGTGACTGACTAGAGATGCCCAATATTCGTCTCCTCCACAAAGAAGGAGCAAAACAGATAATCACACATCAAATAGAGCATCTAAGAGAGAACGGTGGAATTCAGTGGGGAAGTGACAGGAACCATCAGAGGTACAGAAGGAGAGAAAAGCAAGACCAGATGAGCTCCCCAGTGCAGGGGAAAAGGTAAGTGAGAGATTCCCAGGGGTCCACATTCCCACCACAGATTTCTGCAACCCTGGCCATGAGAGAGCCCCTCAGCCCTCGTGGGCCCTGAGACAGCATAGGATTATGCTGCCCGTACTTGTCCACACGATGGCATTGTTCCAGAGAGGGAGTCATTCTGGTACCACACACGCACTTTAGATCCAAGCAGCTCCAGCACATGCCATTTTGAGAGCCCAGCCCCCATGAGGATTGCCTCTTGCCCTGGGGCCCAACAGCCCTACATCTCCACATCCCTAGAGCCCCCCTCACATCTCCCCTTATCCACTTGGGGGGCTACAGCAGCATGATGCCGGCTAGACCAGCTGTGTGAATGGTCTGCAGCACTCTAGCCCACACAAGAGTCCTACACCCCAGGGAATGGGCAATGCAGTGCACCAAGGAGGCCGGCTCCATGACAAAGGAAACCCAAGTGCATGAGCCTGAGAGCCACCTGCCTGTGGCTGCTGCCCCATATCCCACCCCCAGCAGCAAGGCTGACACACAATTGCATGTACCTTCATTGTGTCTGGGAACCAGCCCACCCAGATGCTGTCCCAGGGCTTGAGGGAAGACTTGCCCCACTCACCGCCGCTGCACTTCCAGGCAAGCACCTGGGAGCCTGGGGATGGTTCTGCCCCACCTGTTGCCATGGGCACAGGCATGAAACATCAGGAGGCCCGCCAGCAGACCCAGCACCACATTGTGACACAGGCTCATACAAAAACCCCTCCCTGGGATGCCCCTACCCCCAGCCCCCACTGCAGCTGTGAGGAAGGAAGCTCTGGCCACTCCCCCTGGTGGCATCTGCCCATTATGGAGTCCACACACCCCTCACCCCTGCCCCCACAGGTAAGGGGACAAGTGACATCCTGTGACCAGCAGCAGGATCCCTGGAGGACATCAGCGTCTTGGGTTTGGTTTTCCCACCAACCATCATGCAGTCATGGGGATGAGTTTACCAGAGGGCATTTATGCCACTAGGAGGAATTTTCATGGACAGGGATACGGGGTCTCCCTGGGGGAGTTGACTCAACACTGATTGCTTGGTGATACCATGGGGTGATGCAGAGAGTACCCTCTCCCTCCAGGGAGAAGCTGGTTACCCTAGAGTGCAGTGTCCTGGGAACCTTCCCATTAACCTAGCCCTGACTCCAGGAGTTTCAGCCCCATCTTCCCAGGTCTTGTCCCAGTTGGGATGGCCCTGGCCAGTGAGGCCCGGCTGGTCCCCCTCAACAAAACGGAAGCTCCATCCTTGATCCCTGGACCCCTCAACCTGGTTTTACATTGGGTGGGTCAGGTGGGGTGATGGCTACCATTTCCTTATTCGAATGGGGGACATGAGAGAGTCTCCAGAGTATGGTCCTTAAATACCTCCTCCTACTAACGGAAGTGGGATCAGTGGAGGATCCCAGGCCTGGGGCAGGAAAGGGACATGACAAGACAGGACCTCTCACCCTCTGAGAAATCAGGAGCCACTGAAGCCTCCGGAGCAATGAAAGAAAATGAGGTGCCCCCTGAGGAGGTGCTCAGCGGGCAAATGTTTATGTTTTGTAGCACATCATGATCGCCGATTCAATATAACCGCAGTGGATCCCGCATGTCAGATGTCCTCACATGCTGGAGCTCACTCTGGCTCTATGTTGTTCTGTTCATCCTGGAGTATGGCCGAGCACCAGATCGTCCATTATCAAAGTGGTGAATAAAAGGGAAGAATCTATACTTCTTCTGTTTTTCCAAAGCAGCAAGCACACTCCTAGGTTCATAGCACAGCTGCTGGGCCGTCCCTTCACCGACACACTGCAGCTGTCACGAGAAGGAGGTGAACGCAAGCCTCAACCCTCTGTCTTCCTTCTCATCTGAAGCACAAAGTTATCGATCATCAAACACAGCTAACGTCACTAAAAGAATGATGAACATGGGTGGCTTTGCTAGAAGTAACCACATGTCCTAGGAAGCAGTTATGCCAATGTCCAGCCTGAACCCCACTGAGCCTCTTCATGCTAGAACAATTTTTCAGGAAAAGAGAAGCTAAAGGAAGCACTGGGTTCCTGCTCAGGGAGGCGGTGGCTGCATCCTGACCGTGGGAGGGTCTCAGGACCAGTTCTCCGCTCCTGCCACTCCTGCCTTGCCAGGAAAAGCCTGACAGCCATTTGGGAGACAGCTGCAGATAGAATGAGCCTAAAAACACATTCACCACTGATAACATCAAGTATTTACTCCACATAGAAACTAAAGTTAAATTCACAAATACGTAACGCACCACAAAGTCAACTAAAAATATATGCAATGAAATACACAAGACATTTGGTGAGACCCTCGTTAACTATTTTTTCGTGTCAAGAAATCATTGATTCTCTCCATTGAAGTTTGTGATGGCTTTCGCATTTGCTTCAGACTATTGTCTGAGGGAATCGTTTACTCTGTTGTGGGTGAGTCAACATTATTTGAAAATCAAAAATTACGGGGACTCGGTGATGGGAAACTTGGGGACATTATTATTCTTTCGTCTCCCTATTTTTGTGTTCAAAGATCTTCATAACAAAAATGTACAACTTATAATAAGAGGGTGAAGCTTGGGGACAGCGTCCAGGGGTGGAGTGGACCCTGGCAATGTGCCCAGGAGGCCCATGGAGATGAGGGAGACCTGGGTGATCCCCTCTCCCATGGGCTTGAGATGCCTGAAATTCAGTTCAGCTCACGGCTAGGGCAGGGATGGCTGAGACTGAGCTCTATAGGGACTTTCTTTCTGCAGCAATTGTGGAAAAATCGCCCAGACCTTGCATCTCTGTCCCTGCCCTTGCGGGGCCACATCACTGCCCTGGTGAAGGCAGCTGCCATGTCCCTGATGAACGAGAAACAGTGGGGGACCCAGGCCCAGGCATTATGGATTAACCAAAGCAACCAAGGCCTCTGAGGGGCCAAACTCCCCACCATCAGGGACTCTAAGATGAGGGTGTCTCTGAATGAGACTGCAGGTGCACATGGTGAGGGGGTGAGGGGACTGAACAATGGGAGGGAGGGACAGGGGGAGTGGGGCCTGGCAGGATGGGGTTGTTTGGGGGAGTTGAGACCCCTTGGATGCCTGACCTTGCCTGTAGCCCCAAGGTCACACTCACCCTGCCCTGACCTTATGTGACCCAGCCCTGACTCTAGTCCAGAATAAGACTCTGACAGACTCCCCCCGACAAACACAGGATGCGCATTCTGTGCCTGGGACGGTGCCTTTGCTGATTTGACCGGATCCTCCCCTCACACAGGCTGTGACCATCACAGACTCAGCCACATACCAAGCACACACTCACTCCACCCCAGAGCCTGACTTTAGAATCAGAAACTTTATGGTTGAGATCTCAGCCACGTGCTGGTTAACTTTGGACCTCACCCCAAGCCCATGTGATTACAACTGATCATCTGTGTGCCTCAGTCTCCTCCCGAGTCACAGAGCTAGTGACATGAACACCAGTATCTTGTAGGAAGAAGGCACTGAGGTCCCAGAAGGAAAGTGAGGTACAGAGACCAGGCTTAAGTGACAGGAAGTGGCAGCTGTCTCAGCTGTTTTGGAAGCCTGAGAACTGATTTCCCGGACCTAAAGTGAGGGATGCTGGCCTCATGACCCCTCAGGCCAGGACCCTGCACTGAGTGCCTGTGGCCATATTTAGACAGCATGTGGCCTCTGCTGGCACTGTCTGGGGATAGCAGAAAAGAGTACTAGAGAGTGGACATGGGAAGATTCTATGTAAAATTCAAGAAAAGGGAACTTTCAAAAGAGCGCATGGGGCCCTCCCAGGCCTGCCAGGCCAGCTCACAGCTCCAGGTGGGCACCCCAAGCATCTCAGAGCCACAGAACAGCCACGGCAATGTCCCCTGGGAAGCAGCAGCACCTGCCACTTGCTTTGGCTGTGACCCGCATCTCGGGCCTGCCCTCTGTGCATCTTGGCTGGAAGACAGCTGGGAAAGAGGCCATGCTCTCCTCCAGGGAGAGGGGCCCAGCGGGAAGTGCATTAGCCAGGCCCGCACCAGCTGCCAGACCTGCTCAGGAACAGCACGGGCCACACGCCTGCCCAAAGGCCTCTCCCCAAACCCTCTTCTCCCTTGGAGACCAGGACCCTGGAGTCGCTGTCTGGAGATCTGGCCAATAACCCCCTGGACCCCAGGGCTGTTTGTGGTTCCCTTGGAAGAAGAGGCAAAGGGCCCGAATGCCTGCGGCACATGCCCGGGGGCTGGACAAGGACACTGCCCTGGAGAAGGCCACCTTCAGACCCTGCTGCGGGGCTTGTCGCTCTCTATGCCTTCTCTGCTGCTTGACTTCAGCCTCATAGCACGTGGGGTGTGACTGGCATGAGGGGCAGGCAGGTGAGGAGGAGGTCCCTAGGCAGGTGCGTGGCTGCAGCACAGAGAGACCAGTGCTCACTGGGCCTGCTGCCTGGCATACTCAGGGGCCTGGAGGACGGGTACATGGAGTCAGTTTGCGGAACAAATGAGGCCTTGCTGTGGCAGGGGATGGGGAGCCGCCCTGGGCCTGGCCTTCGGTCTGGTAAAGATGAACACCTCAGGCTGTGCAGTACCTGGCCCTCAGTCTGTCAGAGATGAATACCCCAGGCTGTGCAGCAGCTTCAGTGTCATCCCACACCACACTGCCCTGGCAACACCTGGCCACAGTGGCTTGGACAAGACGCCCCTGTCAGCCCCTGGGCTGTAACTCAGTGGGCCAGCATCTGCCCAAAGCAGGAATCCTGGGAAGGGCTGGCCATTGTCCCTCCCGACTCAGTTGCTCTCAGCTCCCTACTGTGCCATCGGGTGCTCTCAGGACAGATGCTTCCAGGACAGGCTCTTCTACAAAAAAGGGGTTGCCTCCCGGGCCTGGAGTCACAGCATAGACAAGGAGGCTTTTGGACACCTAGGCAGGGTCACTCCGCACACATCTCATGAATGAAAATCCTCATCAGAAAATACATCACCGTTCCTCCAGGATGTGACTGTTTCTAGAGAGAGCCTCATTTCTATTTCCCACTCCCTCCTCCACATGCTACAAGAAATAGAAGCAGCAGCATAAGAAAATGAAGAGGAACAAGAAAACGATGATAAGGAGAAGAAAAGAAAAAGAACAGGCAAGGGAATCAGGAGGCCTATTATAGCTTTTGTCCCCTCCCTGATTCATGAAATTTAAAAAAGCCCAAGACTATCCCAACAAAAAACAAGCACAAAGATACACAAATAGTCACTACCCAAACTTTGTTAATAATTACACAATGCTGCCACTCACGCCTGGCTCAGGACCTACCAGGAGGAGGGTGCCCTCCAGATTCTGCAGGAGAAGCGGAGGAGACTCCTCCTTCCCCAGGCTGTGCCTCCACCTCTGCCACAGAGGCCCACAGCTTCCTACCCACCCCAGGCCAGGCCGAGCCGGGCGGGTCAGCCCTGCAGCGCTCCTACCCACCTTCCCAACCTCCAGACTTGCTGCTGCTGCCACCACTAGCGCTGATGCCAATACAACCACCATTCCTGTTGCCCTCAATCCACTGGTCCACCCTACAAGGCTCCTACCACCTGGACACCACAGCAACCCTGCCCTTGCCCAGGCAGCAGCCAGCCGCCCTCCTACTGCTCTGGCACTCTGCAGTCTGCATCGCTGCTCTCCTACCGCTCTGGTGCTTTACAGTCTCCATCGCCACGACCAACCACAGCAAGGTGAACTGCGGTGCCCCCAGCTCCAGCCTCCAGCATGGAATAAGTGGCTCCTCCTCCTGGCAAAGAGCAACTGGGCGGGCAAAGTCAGATAAGCCTAGAACAAGATGCAGACAGTGGTAGCATTAGAGTCTCACCTTGTCATGCTGGCCACTGGGTGGCAGGGACCAGTTTTAGCAAAGGCACTCACACCTACCCTCCAATGTCCAGCCTCCCTTTTTGGCCCAAGTTCACCAGGAACTGGGGCCTGGGGTGGGGACTGGAGACACCACAGTACAGTGTCCGGGCTTCCCACTCCACACGAACCTGGCTGCGCTCCTCAGGAAGCAGAAGCAGCAGAAACTCAACCCCAGCCAGCCCTCCCCACCCAAGTGCCTGTAGCTGTTCCTGACGCCTCCACCCACAGGGCCCTGTCACTCTGTGATGTCCGCTGTGTGCCCAGGGGTCCCAGACGGTCTCAGCAACACATGGTGAGAGGGCGCGGGCCTGGGAACCACAGCGGGTCTAGGGGCTGGGCCATGCTCAGGATCCCCGCAGAAATGCTGTGTGCTGGCCAGGAGCAGGAGGAGACGGCCCTCTAGAAACTGGAGTCCCTCTCACCTCCTCTGACCACCGCTGTCACTGACACCTCCGCTGCCCGCCACCAGAAGGGCAGTGCAGCCCCCGATAGCGCCCCCAACCCTCCCCCACAGCCGGCAGTGTAGCACCCGATGGCAACCCCAACCTGCCCCTGCCTCAGACACTGCAGCACCAATGGGGCCCGCAAGCCACCCCCTACCTTGGGCAGCGCAGCCCGGGATAGCTCCCCCAACCCACTCCCTGCCATAGGCAGTGGCTGTAGACAGTGTAGCCATGGGTAGCGACCCCAACCAGATCCCTGCCGTGGGCAGTGATGCCCCGATATGGCACCCAAATCGCCCCCTACAGCAGGCAGTGCAACCCTAGATAGTGCCCCTATCTGCTCCCCACTGGGAAAAGCACCCCATGATAGCACCCTCAACCCACTTCCTGCCTCCAGGCAGTGCAGCCACAGATAGCACCCAAACTTACTCCCCACCTCGGGCAGTGCAGCCACAGACAGCTCACCTAAACCACCCCCTGCCCAGGGCAGTGTAGCCCCCATAGCGCACTCAACCTGCCCCTGCTGCAGCCAATGCAGCCCCAGATAGCACACCCACCAGCTCCCTGCTAGGCAGTACAGACCCCTGATAGCACCCAACCCACCCCTTCACCACAGGCAGTGTACCCGGCCCTCAATAGCGCCCCCAACCAACCCCTCCACCCCCTCTCCATAGGCAGTCCAGCCCTGGTACCAATCCCAACAACCCCCCGCTACCTGTCTCAGTGTAGCCCCCAGAGAGCGCCCTCAACACCCCTCTCCCCACTGCCAGCAGTGTAGCACCCTATAGTAACCCTAACCCGTCCCCCACCACCAGCATTGCAGCCCCAGATAGTGCCCCCAACCCGCTCCCCACTGTGGGCAGTGCAGCCGTGGATAGCGCCCCCAACCACCTCCCAGGTGCAGGCAATGATGCCCTGGATATCACACCGGCCCCTGTCCACCACAGGCAGAGTAGCACCGGATAGCAGCACCCACCCTCGCCACCAGCAGTGTTGCACCCACTAGCACCCCACAACCTGTCCCCAACAAGGGCATTAGGGCATTGCAGCATCCGATAGTTCTACCAACTCACCACCCCTACCCGGCCGCGGGTAGTGCATCCCCAGATAGTGCCCCCAAAACTCCCCACTGCCGCAGGAATTACAGCTTGGGATAGCGCCCCAAGCCATCTCCAGCCATAGGCAGCGCACCCCCGGATAGCGCCCCCACCTCACTCCCCTCAGTGGGCAGTGACGCCGGAGATACCACACCCAACCAGCCCCCCAACACGGGCAGTGACGCCCTGGATAGGGCCCCCAACCCGCCCCCCACGCCA
The DNA here is from genome assembly GCF_009828535.3 of Hylobates moloch. Taxonomy (NCBI): domain Eukaryota; kingdom Metazoa; phylum Chordata; class Mammalia; order Primates; family Hylobatidae; genus Hylobates; species Hylobates moloch. The sequence goes on along the minus strand of NW_026652294.1, from coordinate 19,249,224 downwards.
CAGGCAGTACGGCCTGCGATAACGAACCTATTCTGCCACCTTTTCACCATTCTGGCTGCGCTGTAGTCTCTCTCGCGGCCACCAACCGCAGCAGCGAGGCGAGCCACTGTAGGCTCTACCTCCAGCATGCGCAGTAGATGACTCTAGCCTCTGGCATGCGCGGCAAGTGGCTCCTCCTCCTTCTCCTCTAAGCCCCGCACAGAGCAGCTACGCAGGCCGACGCAGATGAGCCTGGAATGGCGAGCCGCCCCCTCTTGGCATCTTTTATATACTGAGTTTAATGCAAATGAAGTTTCTGGACTACATGGTCTGATCGGATGAGAGAAACCTCTAGGCCTACTCTGATTGGACTTTGTTATCATGTTCTGATTGGTTATCCTAAGACTTGCTCTCATCCAGTCAGAACATGAAAATAAAGCACAATTAGAGTAGACCTAGAGGTTTTTCTCTCATCCAATCTGAACACGTAGTCCGGAAACCTTACTTGCATAACCTCGGTCTGTGTATGTGTGGGGCGTGGTCTTGCCATTCCAGGCACTTCTGCGTCTGCCAGCCCATCTGCTCCATGTCCAGGTTAGAGGAGGAGTCACCTGTCCCACGCTGGAGGCTTGAAAGCCTGCAGCAGCATGGCTCGGCTCGCTGCCGTGGGTGGCGGTGAGGGAGACTCGACCGCAGCCAGAGTGTAGAAAGGTGGCGGGGTAGATGAGCTATCCAGGGCGCACTGCCCCAGGCAGCGGGCGGGGAGGGGGACAGGTTGGATGCGCGTTCGGGAGCTGCACTGCCTGAGGTGGGAGGGGGGGCGGATTGAGGGGGCTATTGTGGGCTACACCCTAGTGCTGGGAGGCGTGTTAGGGGCAGTATTGGGTGTTACACTGCCTACAGCGCGGGAAGGTTGGGTGCTTTATCGGGCGTCATTTCCCGCAGCCGCGGGGTGGCTTGTTGGGGGCGCTATCCGTGGCTGTACTGGTCGCACTGGGTTACGGGTTGGGGGCGCTATCTGGGACATCAGTGCCCATGGCGGGGAACTTGTTGGCTATGATATCCGAGGCGTCACTGCCCTTGGCTGGGGGCTGGTTGGGGGCTCTCTCTATGGGCTACACTGCCCACAGCCAGGAGCGGGTTGGGTGCTATCGCGGGGCCGCACTGCCTGGCAGGCAGTGGGTTGGGTGCGCTATTTGGGGTTGGACTGCTGGCGGTGGTTGACTCGGTGGGGGGTGAGGGGCAGGGGGGATGGGTTGAATGCACTATCGGGATCTACACTGCCCGAGGCCAGGGGGAGATGGGGGCGCCATTGTTGGCTACACCGCCTGTAGTGGGGGGCGTGTAAGGAGCAGTAGTGTGTGTTGCATTGCTCATGGCGGGGGAGGGTTGGGTGCGTTATCCCGGGCGTCATTTCCCGCAGCGGCGGGGACAGTGGAGGGGCTTGTTGGGGGCGCTATCCATGGCTGCACTGGTCCCCGCGGGGCACGGGTTGGGGGCGCTACCTGGGACATCAGTGCCCATGGTGGGGAACTTGTTGGGTGTGTTATCCGAGGCATCGCTCCCCATGGCTGGGGGCTGGTTGGGGGCGTTATCCATGGGCTGCACTAACCACAGCCAGGAGCGTGTATGGGGCATTATCGGGGGCGGACTGCCAGTGGCTGGGTGGGGAGGCGGGTTGGATGCTATGTGGGGTTGCACTGCCCGGCAGGGAGTGAGTTTGGTGCGCTATCCGGGGTTGCACTGCCGGCGGTGGGCGGCAGATTGGGTGCCCTATCGCTACACTCCCGTGGCGAGTACCGGCTTGGCGGCGCTATCCTGGGCTACACCGCCCGCGGCGGGGGGCGTTTTAGGGGCGCTATCTGGTGCTGCACTGCCCGCGCAGGAGTTGGGTTGGGTGACCTACTCCAGGCGTCACTGCCCGAGGCTGGGGGCTAATTTGGGGCGCTATCCCGGGAGTCATTTCCTGTGGCGGGGGGCTGGTTGAGGGCGGTATCCATGGCTGCACCGCCCACAGCACAGAGCGGCTTTGGGGAGTTATCCCGGGCTGCGCTGCCCGTGGCAGGAGGCAGGCTGCCAGCGCCATTGGGTGCTGCATGTACTAGGCACGGACGAGTTAAGGGCGCCATCTGGGACTGCACTGCCGGTGGCGGGCGGTGGAGGTGTCAGTGACAGCGGTCTCCAAGAGAGGAGCTGTCCTCCTCTTCCCGGCCACCTCCTCCTGTTCTTTGCCCAAGTGCGGCGGGCGCACAGCGTTTCCTGAGCGTGGCAGGGGCCCCAGCCCCGTGGTGCTTCCTGGACCCGCCTCCTCTTACTCTGTGTTGCAGAGACCGCCTGGGACCCCCGGGCACGCAGTAGTGGACACCACGAGGCTACAGGGCCCTGTGGGTGGAGGAGGCATCAGGAAAGGGAACCGGCACTTGGGTGGGGAGGGCTGGCTGGGGTTGAGTTTCTGCTGCTCCTGCTTCCCGAGGAGCGCAGCCAGGGTGGGTGCAGCGGTTCCTGTGGAGTGGGAAGCCCGGGCACTGTGGTGTCTGCAGTCCCCACTCCAGGCCCCAGTTCCTGGCCAGCTTGCGCTAAAAGGAGAGGCTGGACTTTGAAGTGTGGGTGTGAGTACCTTCACTGAAACCGGCCCCTGCCACCCAGTGGCCAGCAGGACAAGGTGGCGCTCTAATGTTACCACTCTGCATCCTGTTCTAGGCTTTTCTGGCTTTGTCTGCCCAGGTGCCCAGTGCCCTGAGAAGGAGGAGCCACATGCTGGAGGCTAGAGCCTGTGGTACCATGATTTGCCTCTGATGGAGTTGGCTGAATTAGGCTTCCCAGAGACTGTGGTGTCCCAATCTGTAAACTGCTAATTTCTTTGGGCATTGTCCCCATAAACTTTTGAAATCATGAATGACTTCACCATTCTTCCACCCAAGCTTTACTATCAATTTGATGTTTGTCCTTGCTTCCATTCTAGTTGGATTCGTGTTGCTTTGATAGGAGCTCTTTTCAAACTGATGTCTTATCTTTCTTTTTTTTTTAATTTTTTTTTTTATTTTTGAGATGGAGTTTCACTCTTGTTGCCCAGGCTGGAGTGTGGTGGCACAATCTCGGCTCACTGCAACCTCCACCTCCTGGGTTCAAGTGATTCTCCGGCCTCAGCCTGCCAAGTAGTTGGGATTACAGGCTCCTGCCACCATGCCTGGCTAATTTTTTGTATTTTTAGTAGAGACAGGGCTTCATCACGTTGGCCAGGCTGCTCTCGACCTCCCAACCTCAGCTGATCCACCTACCTCAGCCTCCCAAAGTGCTGGGATTCCAGGCGTGAGCCACCATACCCAGCCATCTTATCTTTCCTAGTGCCTCAAACTAGATCCTGTTCAGACATGTTATAACAGGTTAGTATGAGTTTATTTTGATGCAAAAATTGAAACCCATGCATTTTATATAATACACATTTTTCATTAATTCATTAACTTTTTGAAGACCTCTTGTATTTCCTATTTTGCAGGTCTATGGCATCATAATTCAGCTAACCTCAGAGACTCTGTTAGCTATGTAGAAGATCCAATTCTCCCCAAGCAGCAGATCATACTAAGGGAGGTGGCAGGGCACCTAGGTTTTGAAATGGAATGGAACAGCATTGGAATTCCAACTCTATCACTCATGAGCTGTGTGATCTTGGTGAATTTATTTGACCTCATAAAACTTTAGTTTACTTATATCTAAAATAGGATAACAATGTTATACAGTATTAGTTCCCTATTGCTGCTGTAACAAATGACCACAACTTGGTGGCTTAAAACAATACAAACTTATTACCTTTTAGTTTTGGAGGCCAGAAGTCCAAAATCAATCTTAGTTATTGAAGTCAGCAGAGTTGCATTTCCTTCTGGAGGCTCTAGGGATAATTCATTTTTTGCCTTTTCCAGCTTTTAGAGGCTGCCCACATTCCTTGGCTTTTGGCCTCTTTTATCTTCAAAGTCGGCAAGGCCCACCTAGTTTTTCTCACATTGCATCACTCTCACATACTATTTTTCTCCTCTCTCTTCCACTTATAAGAGCCCTTGTGATTACATTGGGTGTTGCTCAACAGCACTAATCAGTATGAAAATGTAAATCAAAACCATAATGATGTGTTTCCTCACACCCATTAGGGTGGTTACTGTTTAAAACAATGAAAATAACAAGTATTGGCAAAGAGTGGAGGAATTAGAACCCTTGTGTACTGTTTGTGGGAATGTAAAGTGGTGCAGCCACTATGGAAAACAGAATAGTAATTTCTTAAAATTTTTAAAATAGAATTATCATATGATCTGGCAATTCTACTTCTCGGTATATATCCAAAAGAATTGAAAGCACAGTTTGTTTTGTTTTGTTTGTTTGTTTGTTTTTGAGACAGGATCTCACTCTATTGCCTAGACTGGAGTGCAGTGGTGCGATCTTGGCTCACTGCAACCTCCACCTCCCAGGCTCAAGTGATTCTCCTTCCTCAGCCTCTCAAGTAGCTGGGATACACAGGTGTGCACCACTACCGCCCGGCTAATTTTTGTGTTGTTAGTAGAGATGGGGTTTTACCATGTTGGGCAGGCTAGTCTCAAACTCATGACCTCAAGTAATCCACCCGCCTTGGCCTCCCAAAGTGCTGGGATTACAGGTGTCAGCCACTGCGCCCAGCCTGGGTCTTAAAGAGATATTTGTACACCCATGTTAATAGCAGTATTATTTACAACAGTTGAAAGGCAGAAGCAATCTAAATGTTTACTGATTAATGGATAAACAGAATGCGGTATACAGTGTACATATAATGAAATAACCTTCTGTACTAAAAGGAAATTCCGACACACGCTACAGTATGGGTGGGTGTCGAGAACACTATACTAAGTGAAATAAGCCAGTCACAAAAGGATAAATACCATATGATAGCACTTATAAGAAGTGTCTGTAGAAACAGAAAGAAGAAGGATGGGTACCAGGGACTAAAACAGGGAGTAGTTGTTCAATGGGTGTAGGGTTTCCGTTTTGCAAGATGAAAATGTTCTGGAGAACTGTTGCACAACACGTGAATATACTTAGTACTACTAAACTGTACGTTTACAAATGGTTAAGATGGTAAATTTTTATGTGTATTTTATCACAATTAAAAATTTTTTATGTTGTTGGTTCCCTACTTCCTCCAACTTCAGAAATCTTTTCCCAGCATTTTTCACAGGTGGTTACTTGATTTTTCTCGAAAGCATCCAATGATGACTAACTGCAGATGGACTAAATGCCATTGTTAGACAGTAACATTCAATTTTTTAAAAAAGTATTTCTATTTGGAGTTTAAATCCCCTGCTCTGTAGGTAATGAGATACAGATCTGTTGACTGAAGTAATATAGAATAAGTCGACTCCTTCTTCTACATGACAGACTTTCAAGGATTTGAAGAAATTTAGGTCTTTCCTAAGCTAAATGCACAGGACATAGTTCCCAAACCATTTGAGTGTTGTTCTGGGCACCTACTCCTTGCAGACTATGAGATTTTTAACGTCTCAAACACGCTGAATCTCAATTTTATTCATTCATTCGTTTAAACAATCTTTATTAAGCACTGTTATTTTAACCAA
>NW_026652294.1:19203075-19243551 GCF_009828535.3 Hylobates moloch | reverse complement strand
GTGTGTGATGTTCCCCTCCCTGTGTCTATGTGATCTCATTGTTCAACTCCCACTTATGAGTGAGAACATGCAGTGTTTGGTTTTCTGTTCTTGTGTTCGTTTGCTGGGATAATCTGGAGTCCTGTTTTTGTCATTCACCATTAGATCTTACCCAGTGGGTGTGCTAAGCTTCCCTTCTGTGAATACATCTGGGGTTCTGATAATAGATCATAGCCCTACTTTAGTTCCTTTGCTTCTGCTGACTCTGTGTTAAGGAATCTGGAGCCACTGTCAGCTTTCACCCCTCTCAAGCTCCTGAGAAGATCTAAGCTGAAGCAAGATTAAACTATCTTCTCCCATCCCTTATCAGCAACGGGCTTTTTTTTTTTTTTTTGAGGCTGAGTTTTGCTCTTATTGCCCAGACTGGAGTGCAATGGTGTGATCTCGGCTCACCACAACCTCTGCCTCCCAGGTTCAAGCGATTCTCCTGCCTCAGCCTCCCAAATAGCTGGGAATACAGGCGCACGCCACCACACCCAGCTAATTTTGTATTTTTAGAAGAGACAGGGTTTCTCCATGTTGGTCAGGCTGATCTCGAACTCCTGACCTCAGGTGATCTGCCCGCTTCGGCCTCCCAAAGTGTTGGGATTACAGGCATGAGCCACGGTGCCCGGCCAGTGGCAAGGCTTATAGTTAAGTCTTGCTCTCAGACTCTGTGATTTGGTGGCCCAGTTATGCCTTTAGGTCTCTCTTCTGCCTCTGACTAGGGAGCTAAGATGACATGCTGATCCACTCCTGGCATGGCACATCCCATTCCACGTCCTGATCTCCTCTTCCCCTACCTCATCATTTCCATCTGTGTGCCGAGAATATACACCCCACGTGAAATAGTCAGTGGTTTGCAGGTAGTTTGGCAGTGTCAGAAATAAAAGCGAGGAAATAATTTTGTTCATATATTTGAAATTAATTAGAATTAGTTATAATGTTTATAGAAATCTCAATGTTTCTTAAAATCATTACATTCTTAAAAGTTTTAGGCATACCACAAAGCCATCCTATAAAATTCTACATCATTTATATAATTAGTGTGGTTGCTTTTCTTTATTAACTTTTCATTTTACTATATTGCGCTATATTATGATCCAAAATGTTCTTTAAAAAATGTACCATTGGCTTAGTTATTTAAAACATAAAAGTAATGAAAATAGTAATGATATTGTAAGTATAAATTGTAGAAAAGTATTCCTACAATATAGAGTAAAAAATATTCATCTGGCCAGGCATGGTGGCTCACGCCTGTAATCCCAGCACTTTGGAAGGCCAAGGCAGATGGATCACGAGGTCAGGAGTTCAAGACCAGCCTGGCTGAGATGGTGAAACCCCATCTCTACTAAAAATACAAAAAGTTAGCTGGGCGTGGTGGCAGGTGCCTGTAATCCCAGCTACTTGGGAGGCTGAGGCAGGAGAATCACTTGAACCTGGGAGGCAGAGGTTGTGGTGAGCCGAGATCGCGCCACTGCACTTCAGCCTGGGCGACAGAGTGAGACTCCATCTCAAAAACAAAAACAAACAAACAAATAGAATTCATCCAAAAAAATGAAAAGTGTCAGTAAAAAGATAATATGAAGTATCTGAAAATGTGTTTTATTGAACTTGCAATTCATTGGCTTCTGCTGCTCAGGGAACTGTCAATCTTGAAATCTTGCGAATACTGCTGTAGCCATAGAAATGCACCATTTTAAAATAAAATAGCAACCTCTTTGGAAATCCAGTAAAGTTGTTTCCTCAAGTCCTTCCACCAAATAATGCTTTTTAGGGTGATATGAGAATTTTATGTTCAAGTGTAGAAGAGTCCAAAACTGCAGAGACATCATTCAAAACCTGTACAAATCACACTATTGCTGAAAACCCCACCATACTAGTCAAAGCTTTTATGGAAATTTTGCCAAATTCCTTAATCAAGTAACACTTTGGGATATTATGTACTGTCAGTGATTTTATAAAGTGGCCAGGTGCAGTGGCTCACCCCTTTAATCCTAGCACTTTGGGAGGCTGAGGGGGGTGGATCACCTGAGGCCAGGAGTTCGACACCAGTCTGGCCAACGTGGCGAAACCCTGTCTCCACTAAAAATACAAAAATTATCCAGGCATGGTGGTGTGCACCTGTAATCCCAGCTACTCAGGAGGTTGAGGCCAGAGAATAGATTGAACCCAAGAGGTGGAGGTTGCAGTGAGCCGAGATCGCACCACTGCACTCCAGCTTGGGTGCCAGAGTGAGACTCCATCTAAAAAATAAATAAATAATAAAATTTAAAAACTGAAGAGAAATTATTAAGCATGAATTTCCAGCACATATTTTGCTTTACATTTGGATTAAACCACTGATATGCAGAGTATGAATCAATTTATCAAATATGTGTAATGTATATGTGACAGAGTGTGGTCAGCAACTTTTTATCACTGAAAGCCTGTGGCACAAGAAAAGCCTTTAAAAAAATTAAAGTGATTTTGTGAGCCATGAGAAGAATAGCACAAAATGTGCTGGGATCTATGCCAAAAGTACACATAAATTTTCTCTAGCATTGTATTCACAGAGAATAATCAGTAGCCAACAATATGTCTCCCAATTTTGATCTAAGGTTGAAAGACACTGTGAAAATTTTTACTATGAGAGAATTGCAGCCAGTATATGTGTGTGTGTGTGTGTGTGTGTATCTTTTCAGTGTGATATGTTAAGAAAAGGTCAGTGAACATAAAACTCTACTTTTAAAATACTGGCACACAGTGGTTCATCAAAAAAAACCAAAATGTTCTTTTTTAAAAAAAAGTTAGGTATAAAAAGGAAACATTTCTTTGTGATTTAATTACTTCAATTACTTAGAATGGATTGATACATTTCAAAATTGTAGTCAGTATCTAGAATAAACTGAATCTATCATTTCAAAGCTAAAGGAGTATAATTTATAATATTCAGGACACAATATTAGAATGTCTTAAGAAGACCAAGCTGTGAAGAAATTTGTCAGTCATTATAGCTGATAATTTTCTTCCTTTGTCAGTGAAAGAAACTAATGATATATTATTGATGATGTTTGAAAAATCACATCCAAATGCTGCCACAGATCACGTAAAAATATTTTCCAGAGACACATTCAACCAAATAATTGATTGATATTCATCTTTCAAGTTGAAAGATTAGCTGAAAGCTAAAACGTTGCATGTGCTGTGTTTATGTCTAATGAAATATGGACAATAACCTTCACTGATAAATCTATTCTTTCTGCGTCAATGTTTCATTTGAATATCAATAATTATCTAAATATTCTTATAAGTATGAATGGGAATCTTCCAATATTCATGGGATAAAAAACAAGGCAGTGTACTGATTGTGGAGCCTGGACATATGTCTCAAGCTATTCATTACCAAGCTAGACATAGATAACCTGACTGGTGCCTTGCCTGAAACAGATGCCTGTGAGCTGGTCTGGAAATGCTGAGGAACTGAGAAACACTATTCTAGAAATTCTGACTAGGTTTCTCTTTCTTCGGAAAGCCTGCGACCCCGGACCAGGGAATTTACCCTGAATCACAGATAAATTTGACTCCTGACAAATTTAACAATAGTACTCATTCTTGCCGTTTCCTTTTGCCAAGATCGGAACCTCATAACTGAGGTTTGACTCATGACTCAATCTGATTTCTTCTTTTTTCAAGTCTTTATTTTTTAAGAGCAGTTTTAGGTTCACAGCGAAATTCAGAGAGAAAGATACAGAGAGTTTCCATACGCCACCTTCCCCAACACTTGTAGATTTTTTTTTTTTTTTTTTGAGATGGAGTCTTGCTCTGTCACCCAGGCTGAAGTGCAGTGGTGCGATCTTGGCTCACTGCAACCTCTGCCTCCCAGGTTCAAGCAATTTTCCTGCCTCAGCCTCCTGAGTCGCTGGGACTACAGATGCGTGCCACCACATCTAGCTAATTTTTTTGTGTGTATTTTTAGTAGAGACATGGTTTCACCATCTTGGCCAGGCTGGTCTTGAATTCCTGACCTCCTGACCATGATCCACCCACCTCAGCTTCCCAAAGTGCTGGGATTAGAGGCGTGAGCCAACACGCCCGGCCACGTGTAGACTTTCTATCAGCACAGCCCACCACAGTGGTCCGTTGGTTACAATTGATGAACCAACATTAACGTGTCATAATCACCCACAGTGCATAGTTTAGAGTTCACTCTTGGTGTGGTCCATTCTGTGGGTCTGGAAAAATGTATAATAACATGTGTCCACCATTATAGTATCATATAGAGTATTTCCACTGCTCTAAAATTCCTCTATGTAGTCAACTCCCAAGTCTCCCTCCACAACCTCTGACAACCCCTGATCGTTTTACTATCTCCACAGTTTTGCCTTTTCCAGAATGCCATACAGCTGGAATCATACAGTGCATAGACTTTTCAGACTGGCATCTTTTACTTAGTAAAATGTGCATTTAAGGCTCCTCCGTGCCTTTTCATGGCTTAATAGCTCATTTCTTTTCAGAGCTGAATAATATCCCATTGTCAGGATGTACCACAGTTTATGTATCCATTTACCTACTGAAGGATATCTTGGTTGCTTCCAAGTTTTGGCAATTTTGAATAAAACCGTTATAAACATCCACATGCAGGTTTTCGTGTGGACACAAGTTTTCAACTCCCTTGGGTAAATACCAAGGAGTGTAATTGCTGGATCATATGATAAGAGTGTGTTTAGTTTTATAAGAGGCTGTCAAACTGTCAAATCAAAGTAGCTGTACCATTTTGCATTCCAACAGCAATAAATGAGAGTTCCTATTGCACCTCATCCTTGCCAATGTTCCAGATTTTGGCCATTCTAATAGCTGTGTAGTGGCATATCATTGTTGTTTGAATTGGCATTTCTCTGATGACATACGATGTAGAGCATCTTTTTATATGTTTATTTACCATCTGCATATTTTGGTGAGATGTCTGTTAAGGTCTTTGGCACATTTACTAAGCTGGTTGCTTTTTTTCTTATTGCTGAGTGTTAAGTGTTCTTTTTATACTTTGGTTAGCTGTTTCTTATCCGATGTGTCTTTTGCAAATATATTCTCCCAGTCTGTGGCTTGTCTTCTCATTATCTTGATATTGTCTTTCACAGAGCAGAAGTTTTCTATTTTAATGAAGTCTAGCCTATTAGTTATTTCTTCCACAGATCGTGCCTTTGGTGTCGTATCTAAAAGTCATTACTATACCCAAGATCATCTAGGTTTTCTCCTATGTTATCTTCTGGGAGTTCCATAGTTCTGGGTTTTACATTTAGGTCTATGATCCACTTTGAGTTAATTTTTGTGAAGGGTATAAGTCTAGATGTATTTTTTGCATGTGGATGTCCAGTTGTTTCAGTAATGTTTATTGAAAAGAGTATTTTTGCTCTGTTGTATTGTATTTGCTCCTTTGTCAAAGATCAGCTGACTATATTTATGTGGGTTTATTTCTGGGCTTTCTATTCTGTTCCACTGATATAGTCGTTCTTTCACCAATTCCACAGTGTCTTGATTACTATCACTTTATGATAAGTCCTTCAAGTCAGATAGTGTCAGTCTTCCAACTTCATTTTTCTCTTTCAATATCATGTTGGCTATTCTGGGTCTTTTGCTCCTCATATAAACTTTAGAATCAGTTTGCCAATATTCACATAATAAACTTGCTGGGATTTGAATTTGAACTGCATTGAACCTACAGATAAAGTTAGGAAGGTCTGATATCTTGATAACATTGTCTTCCTATTCATGTACATATCTCTCCATTTATTTAGTTCTTTGATGTCATTCATCATTATAGTTGCCCTTATATAGACCTTATGCATTATTTTGTTAGATTTTTACCTATTTCATTTTAAAGGTGTTAATGTGAATAGTCTTGTGTTTTTAATTTAAAATCCCACTTGTTCATTGCTGATATGCAAGAAAGCAATTGATGTTTATACATTAACCTGGCATCCTGCAACCTTGCTCTAATTGCTTATTAGTTCCATGAGTTTTTTGTCAGTTCTTTTGGATTTTCTACACAGACAATCATGTCGTCTGTGAACAAAAACAATTTTATTTCTTGTCTTATTACATTCACTAGTAATGCCAGTATGCTGCTGAAAAGTAGTACAGGAGATATCCTTCCTGATTTTAGTGAAAGAGGTTTAAATTTCTCACCACTACATGTGATATTAGCTGTAGGTTTTTTGTATTCTTCATCAAGTTGAGGAAATTCATCTCTATTCATACTTTACGAGACTTTTAATCATGATTGACTTTTGGATTCTGTCAAATGCCTGTTATTCATCTACTTATATGATCATGTAATTTTTCTTCCCTGGCTTATTGATGTAATGGATTACATTAATTGATTTCACATGTTGAATCAGCCTTGCACAGCTGGGATAAATCTTACTTGATGGTGTACAATTCTTTTTATGTGCTGGTGAATTTGATTTGCCAATATTTTGTTCAGGATTTTTGCATTTATGTTCATGGGAGATATTGGTCTGTAGTTTTCTTTTCTTGTAATGGCTTTTTCTGGTTTTGGTATTAGGGTCATGCTTGCCTCATAGAATGATGTAGAAGGTATTCCCTCTGTTTCTATACTCTGAAAGAGATTATAGGGAATTGGTACAATTTATTCCTCAAATGTTTGGTAGTCAATCTTATCTCTTACTGTGCTCAATACCTGGGCCCTTGACACCCTACACTACTGGCCTTATTTGATATCCTAGAGCCAACTGCTTCCAACTTTGGCAGTAAGATAGACTACTGTGTTCTTTTGGATGTGGAACACCCATGTGTCCATTCTGGAGCTCATTGTTAAGAAAGACGTGCCTCTTCTTTACTCCTGATGGCTCTTTCTCTGTGGAGGGAGCTCAACTAGTGAAACACACCTATACTTAACTATTTTTGTTTATCTGATTTGTGATTTTTTGGAGAAGAAATTGGGTATGCATCAGCCAGTGACTTCCTGCTCTGTTTTTTTCTTGGGATCACGCCAAACATGAAATAGGGTCTGTTGTCACATGGGCAATCTGGACATGATTCAACACTTCCTGTGACATGGTGGATATATATGCTTAATTCTAGTACTAAAGATTCTCCTGGCCTGAAGATGTGTTACACTTATCAATAGCAACTCTTGGTAATAAACGTGGCATTTTGGTTTTCCCTTTGCTTGTTATTTTTATATCTCTCACCCTTTGGTAAATTAAGTTGGAAAAAGAGGTGCTATTATTTAGCTTCTTTCAAATCCCATTGCAAGCCTCTATTGCCAGATCAGTTTCTGCCACAGCTGTCCAACTTTGGTGATGGGAATTTGCACAGTCTTTCAGCTCAATCTTTCTCACTGTTTGGGGAACAATATGCCTGGCTCATAAAGAAGTGCAAACTGTGGTAAGACTGACAATTAGACAATAACCTCTGTCTATGGTGATCTACCCCGTTGAGTGAACATTTAACAACTACCAGACAGTCCATATATCTCCGTCTGGTCCATAAGCTATTAGAGTCCATCTCACAGAGCTTGCTGAAGTCTAAATGCAACTCAATGTTCTACTTAGCTGGCAAAAGCAACAGAAAAGAAAGTGACACTACGTTTGTCCTGACCTTTTGTTAGTAAAGGCTACTAGATGGATGGCAAAGCTAAATCTTATAAATTTTTTATTACCTCTGTATTTGGGATATGCTGCATACTCAACAAATGTTTCATGAATGAGTTAATTAATCAAATAAACCTTTGCTAACTCCTAATAATTATTTTTAAGTTATAAATACTTATAAGCCATCTTTTTAATGATAATTCCTTCATTCCCCCCCCCATTTCAAACTCATTAATATATATCTAGAATCCCTCCTTTTTTCCTTGTTGGTAAAACAAATCCATATTTACCTTACTCTAGTCTTCCAGCCTAACTCCTTCTCCATCATTTCTTAATGAGTAGTAATGTTGACTTCATCAATATGCATGCATTTTATTAATACATTCTGTGCCCTGAGATGTAATTATACTGGTCCCGGGAATTTGAATTCATTTAAAGCATATTAAACGTTCTCTTATTATTATCTTCTATCTTTAGGGAAGTGTCCTCTTAAAGATAGCTTTTCTACCATTTATAGTTAGGAATTGTTCCCTTTGGCAGTAAAGCAAAGTAGGAATTGAGTCATTTATTTTTCTGCCTTTTAAGTTTTAACATTCTAACATTTGCCCAAAGACGTGTACCTTCCTTTGTTTGTTGGTGGTGTTATTTACAACTTTGTCAGCCTCTGCTCTTCCAAGCAACATTCTTTTGGGTTCATGTAATTCTTTGTTGGTTTTTCTTTTGGGCTATGAATCCCATCGTATTCTTTACAAATGCTTAAAGAACAGAATTTAGGAGACACTCTTTGGGGTCACTCCCTTTTTCTGAGAGCCCACTGCTAGATTTAGGGTTTGTGTAACATCATCATGCTCTTTGACCAAAGTTTGGTTGACAAACATGGAGAATCAGACTCTTTCTCCCAGCAATTTGGAGCTGAGACTAAATTGGCATTTTTAGTCTGGGCTGGTCATTAGAATGGGGAGATTACAGGCTGGGTGCAGTGGTTCACGCCTGTAATCCCAGCACTTTGGGAGGCCGAGGCTGGCAGATCACGAGGTCAGGAGATTGAGACCATCCTGGCTAACGCAGTGAAACCCCGTCTCTACTAAAAATACAAAAAATTAGCCAGGCGTAGTGACGGGCGCCTGTAGTCCCAGCTACTCGGGAGGCTGAGGCAGGAGAATGGCGTGAACCCGGGAGGCGGAGCTTGCAGTGAGCCGAGATCGCGCCACTGCACTCCAGCCTGGGCGACAGAGCGAGACTCGGTCTCAAAAAAAAAAAAAAAAGAATGGGGAGATTATGGGCTCAGAAGGTGTGAAGTGGAATGTAACTGGATTATACAAAATGAATTGTTGAAAGGAGAATGAACAGACATGTCAAGTGGAGACAGCGAGCCAGGCTATGAGACCCTGAGAAAGCTACTTAGCCACTCTGTTTGCTCGTAGATAAAATAAGAATAATGCTGCCTATTATCCTGCTTGTAGGATTGTTGTGACAATTAAATTGATTAAAAACATAAAGTTCTTAGAACAATTATAATCATATCATAAGGGAACTAATAAGTGCAAGTCATTTTTATTACCCTTGTTTTTCCCCCAGGCCCTAAACTAATTAAAGAATAGTACTACGTGTCTCAGAGGGTGAAAGAAGATGGAGGAAAGCCTCTGAGACCGTAAGTATGTTGGGAGGAAATAGACGAGGTGAAGAACAGAGATTACATGGCTCATGCCTGTAATTCCAGCCCTTTGGGAGGCCCAGGTGGGCGGATCACTTAAGGTCAGGAGTTTGAGACCAGCCTGGCCAACATGGTGAAACCCTGTCTCTACTAAAAATACAAACATTAGCTGGGTGTGGTGGCGGTCGCCTGTAATCTCAGCTACTCGGGAGGCTGAGGCAGGAGAATCAAGGCGGAGGTTGCAGTGAGCCAAGATTGCGCCATTGCACTCCAGCCTGGGCGACAGAGTGAGACTCCTTTGCAGAAAGAGCAGCACCTCGTGCAGCAGTGTCTGAGGACCGGGCTGCACCTCGGCGGGGAAGGCTGCCTCCTGAGTCTGAGAAAGCAGGGCCTGGCTGGCATGCTTTGCCAAAGGTCCCTATGCCCAGGGGATGGTGGGTATGACCAACACTGATAGCTTCTTCCCAATTTTCATTCTTTCCTTCTTCGTTTCTTTTAGTAAAAGAACGCCAAATCTTTAGCTGGCCACCTATGTAAAAGACTACACTTCCCAGCCTCCTTTTAGCAAGGTTTGGTTATGTGACCAAGTTCTAGCCAATGAGATGTGTGGGAATAAGTGAAAGCTACCCAAAGTGGGAGCAAACAGGCTGTTTCTTCAGAGCTTGCTACAGCAATGAAAGCAGCCACCACCACGTGCATTTGGCAGGGACTCAAAGGCAGGCCGAAGAGTGGGAAAGCTTATGAAAAAAAAGGGCAAGGCTTCAGGAGTGCTCTGATTGAAGGTTTTTGGCCTGGGAAAGCTGGAGGTGGGCCAACTAGAAATGGGACATGGTGTGTGACTGGATTGGGGAGCATGTTTGGATTTCCCTCGTCGGGCCTGTGTTGGAAGCAGGGGACAAAAACTAGGATAGCTGGCGGTCTTTGACCAAGCTCTGACAATACTAGGCCCACTGTCGAAGAGGTTGTGGTTTGGGTGGTTGCTACAGAGGTGGTGGGTGAGAGTTCCATTATCAGATATGGTCTGGCCATTGTCCATTTTATATACAGTTTCTCCGAGCTAAGCAAATGTGCTACATATCACTGTGGGGACATCTCCTTTCAAAGGAGGGATAGCTAAGGCTATAGACTCCAGAGCCAGAATGACTGGGTTTAAATTCCAGGTCCGATACTTACAAGCTATGTGACCTTGAGCAAGTCACCCAACCTCACTGTGGTTCAACTTCCAATTCTTAAATGGGACAATAATAGAACCTGCCTCACTGGGTTGCTAGAAGAAGTAATGAAATATGTAAAGCACTTAGGACAGTCTCTGGTCCATAGCACTTACTAGGTTTATTGATAGTATCATTCTTCTTCTCTTTCTCTACTTGGTCTGTAGTTCAAGGTCCTTAAACTATCTTGGACCTTGAAGCAGAATTCTGAGGCTGGAGGTGGTAACATAAAAGGAGCTCATATCTAATAATCTACAGTAACTGTCCCAGCCCTGCATGGTCTACCTGTAGAATTTTTTTTTTTTTTTGAGACGGAGTCTCACTCCGTCACCCAGGCTGGAGTGCAGCGGCGAGATCTTGGCTCACTGCAACCTCCATCCCCCAGGTTCAAGCAATTCTCCTGCCTCAGCCTTCCTAGTAACTGGGATTACAGGCGTCTGCCACCATGCCTGGCTAATTTTTGTATTTTCAGTAGAGATGGGATTTCACCATGTTGGTCAGGCTGTTCTCGAACTCTTGACCTCAAGTGCTCCACCCGCCTCGGCCTCTCAAAGTGCTGGGATTACAGGCGTGAGCCACCGTGACTGGCCCGGGAAGGAAACTTGTATCTTAGTTGAGTCATTTGTATTTTGTTTTTAACTGTCACATTCAGTAATATAGAATCCTTTCTCATATAGCAGGAAAGTAGTGGAGCTGCTAGATCTGAAATGCAGACTAAAACAGCAGGAAAAATGGAACAACGTGTGGACACTCTGGACTGCTGACCAAATGCTGGAGAGGCTTCCTCTGCTCTCCGGTGTCCTCTTGGATGAAGTTGGGCGAGGATGTCTCCAAAACAATCAAAATTTTGTGTCCCTCCAGCCTGGCAAAATGAGAGCATCAAACCCAGATGTAAGTTGATTTTAATCAAAGAAAGCCATGCAATATTCTCGTATATCTGAGTTTGTTGCTTGAGATTCACAGCAAGCTACACAGGCTTAGCTACCCTTGGGTTTTTTAATTTGTCCCAGAAACCTTTAAATGCATTCCTCTTTGTTTGATTTTTTAAGTTAACTCAAAGTGAATTTGTTACTTGCACCCAAAAGGACCCTACCTAAAACATAGGTTCTATCTGTGCAGCCACATTAATTTCTGAAACTATCTTCTTTTATCTCTGGCTAGGAATGTTTTAAATCATATTGTCAGACTCATTTTGAGGGTCCTGTTATCCAACTTGAGGTGTTTTGCTTTTTTGAAGAGTCAGTTCCCGGGATCAAGTTCATATTTCACTTCCCATTTGACAGCCGCATTATCAAAGTTTAGCGCCTGGGGCTTCCTCCCTTCGCCCCCTGCAGATTCCATGCTGACCTGTTTCTTTCATTTCTTCGTCATTTCCAGACAACCAGTCAGTTGTCCCTTATTGATCTAAATCAAGTCCAGAATGGCAGTTCTTGCTGCTTCCTCTGCCAGCCGAGCAGGGAACTGTCAGCAAGACAAGCCAAGAATTTATCAGCTGTAATTCTTCCTGCAGAATTGGTCTACCTAGAGATGTATATATAGCTCCTTCAATCTTTCAGATGTGGTTTTGCACATCTGGAGGACAACAGAAGAGATTCTCAGGCATGGGATGAATAACATCTATGGGGAATGTCTGTGTTATTTAAACCATTCACAGAGCCAGCGTTCTTTGCAATGGGTTGACTGTTAAACAAACCAAAGCCGAAAGTTGGAGAGAAGTTGAAAAGAACACAGAGAGAAATGGGCACCAGGAGTGTGAGACTTAAACCTCCCGCTCTGCCACTAATTCACTGTAATCCTGGGCAAGCCATTTTAACCTTCTAAGCTTTACTTTTCTCATCTATAAAATGGGGATAATTAATCTCTTTTCTGGATAGCTCACAACATTGTCTGGTAAAGTGCTTAGGAACATAATAATGTATAATATTGCCATGACCTGAATATGCCAACAATGCCAGCCTTCCATTCCCATATTAATGATTGTTCCAGTCATGCATGTGGAAGGAGAAGAAAGAAAAGTAGCATCTATTCAGCACCAAGTAGGTACCAGGCACTGTGCTAAGGATGTTACATATGCATTTTCATTTCACCTTCACCCTAGCCTCATGCAGTCTGTATCAACTCATATATTTCTGTTCATTTTGTTCATATGTTCATTTTGCAGACAAGACTCAAAGAGTTTACATGATTAGTTACCCATGGTCTCAGAGCTGGTAAATTTCAGATAAATCAAATTTCTGGGTTTACTCCAAAGCTGGTGATCACACACAGATCATTAAAAACGGAGGTGAGGCAGGGTGTGGTGGCTCATGCCTATAATCTCAGCACTTTGGGAGGCCAAGGCAGGTGGATCACCTGAGGTTGGGAGTTCGAGACCAGCCCGACCAACACAGAGAAAACGCGTTTCTACTAAAAATACAAAATTAGCCGGGCACAGTGGCGCATGCCTGTAATCCCAGCTACTCAGGAGGCTGAGGCAGGAGAATCGATTGAACCCAGGAGGCAGAGGTTGTGGTGAGCGGAGATTGCACCATTGCACTCCAGCTTGGGCAACAAGAGCAAAACTCTGTCTCAAAAACAAACAAACAACAATAACAACAACAACAACAAAAAACAGGTGAAGGCTGGGCACTGTGGCTCATGCCTGTAATCCCAGCACTTTGGGAGGTGGAGGTGGGTGGATCGCTTGAGCCCAGGAGTTTGAGACCAGACTAGGCAAGATGGTGAAATCCTATCGCTACAAAAAATACAAAAACTAGGTGGCACACACCTGTAGTCCTAGCTACTTGGAAGGTAAAAAAAAAAAAAAAAAAAAAAAAGGCAGGGGGAGGGAGGGAATGAGTAGCTGGAATTCCAAGTTAATCTTAAGCCATTTTCTCCCGGCTGTGAGGAGGAAGTAGACCTCCTTAGGAGATAACGCATCTCCCCACAGGACACAGAA
Organism: Hylobates moloch; assembly: GCF_009828535.3. Lineage (NCBI taxonomy): Eukaryota > Metazoa > Chordata > Mammalia > Primates > Hylobatidae > Hylobates > Hylobates moloch. Next base: position 19,230,135 of record NW_026652294.1, on the reverse strand, counting down.
AGCCTTTAAACAGCCCTTAACGGAATAGGAGCGGGAAGGGCTTTAGAAATCATCTCAACCAACTCTCCCATGTTAGGGACGAGGAAGAGGAAGCTCAGAGAGGGGAATAATTTGCTCAAGAATGAGCAGCTGTGGAGAGGCGGGTTTGAGAAGAGAATCTACATTCACTCATCCACCCATTCATTTAACAGATATCTATTTAGGACCTACTACATGTTACGAACTGGAGCTACTCTGGTGAATAAAAACAGTTCCGGTTCTTACCCATATGTAGAAGTCACAGCCTTGAGAAAGAGGCAGTCATCAAACAAATCATTGCAGAAACAAATGTGAAATTCAGCAGTGACCGGTGTTAGGAAGGAGAAGTACTTGGTGCTGTGAGAGCATAGGCTGGGGGGATTTACCTGGATGGGGGGGATCAAGAAATGTATATATATATATATTTTTGAGACTACAGAATCTTGCCCTGTCCCCCAGGCTGAAGTGCAGTGATACGATCTTGGTTCACTGCAATCTCCACCTCCCGGGTTCACTGCGATTCTCCCTGCCTCAGCCTCCCAAGTAGCTGGGATTACAGGCATCCACCACCACGCCTGGCTAATTTTTGTATTTTTTAGTAGAGATCGGGTTTCACCATGTTGGCCAGTCTGGTCTTGAACTCCTGACTTCAGGTGATCCACCCACCTCAGCCTCCCAAAGTGCTGGGATTACAAGTGTTAGCCACCGCACTCAGCCAAGCAGTGCACTCTTGAGAGAAAGATGCTAGAACTGAGTGCTGAAGAATGCCTGAGAGGTTGCCGGGTAAAGGAGCAAAGGCCATTTTAGGCAACTGGGTAGAGTGTGGTGTTAGAGGCGGAGAAATAGAAGTGTCAGAGGCATTTGAATCAGAGCAACTCCACCTTGAGTGAGGACTAGGAACATGAGGCTGGGACTTTCTGGACTGCATTTCCAGAAAGTTCGCTATTTCTAGCCTCTAGATGTTTACGGTTAAGGGGACAAATTAATACGTTTACTAAACAAACCCAGACTTGGGAGTGTCCTGATATCCCAATAGCTTGAGAACAGAGGCATTTCTAATTTTGTTTTAAAGATAATAATATCAATTCTTGCAAAATATAGTAATTAATATAGTAATTAAGAAAACTTGCTTTTGCTTTGTATCGTGGACTCACCCTGATTCCTTTACCTCTCTTGGGGTCTGGATTGGGACCCCTTTCCTGTAACAGAAGGAGAGAACAGAACCTGAAGCACCATGTAGGCCTTGATACAAACTTTATGTTTCTTCTTCTTTTTTTTTTCCAAGACATAGTCTGGCTCTGTCATCCAGGCTGGAGTCCAGTGGCGTGAGCTTGGCTCACTGCAACCTCTGCCTCCCAGGTTCAAGCAATTCTCCTGCCTCAGCCTCCCGAGTAGCTGGGATTACAGGCGCCCGCCGCCACACCTGGCTAATATTTTTGTATTTTTAGTAGACACGGGGTTTCACCATGTTGGCTAGGATGGTCTTGAACTTCTGACCTGGTGATTTGCCTGCCTTGGCCTCCCAAAATACTGGGATTACAGGTGTGAGCCAGTACACCCGGCCAACTTTATCTTTATTCTAAGAAATGCTGAAGGGTTTATCTGATTCCTGTTCCCATTCCTCACCTTTAACCACACTGACAAATAATGTTAAGGACAAGGGAGAGAGAAGGCAGATTCAATTACTATCCATGAGAAATCCAAAGGGCAACACAGACACACAAACACACACACACGCATGCACACACACACACACATACACACACACACACACACACTTAGGAAAAAATTCCTTCACTTTTCTGCCACATCATAGTTTTCTAGCAACCTGGCTGGTCAACCACCTTCCATTTCTCTGCAAGCCTGATTTGTATGTGCACAGTACATGTGTGTGTGTGCATGGACACATACATACACTTTACATGCACATCTTCATCTTAGCAAACAATGTCTTGACATTTCTGATACAGGAACTACAGAGCTTATTCTGATTAATCTCATGAAATTCCAATTAGTTTACCCACTTGGGTCATTGAATCCACAATTACTTGCTGTCATGATGCTGAAAATAATGCCCATCCTGGCTTCTCCAAATGACGAGAATTCAATGGCGAGGTCTCTCCTGGTGTGATGAAGTTCCACTCTCTGCTTCCAGAAGTTAGAGAAGAGCCAGGAGTGCCATTCTTAAGCCACTTTGGAAGGTCTGTGCTGCAACCTACCTGCCTTGTTGAATGTTGCTTTTCTGTATCTACCACGTGTGTCTGGTATTTTGACATCTGGGGTCTTGCTGACCCTGGAGAGACTGGCCCTCCCAGGGCTGGCCAATTTGCCTTCCATATGCAAATTAACCAAGCCCATGCTTATAACCACCCTCAACTCCCATTATCAAGCAGTTTCACTTTAGGCCATTATTCCCTTGTTATAAACATACCAGGGCCAGGTCCCAAGCAACTAGAGATCACCCTTACACCGAAGAGCCCACTGAAATTAGTCACACTAGCCAATCCTAAGCCTGTTTATCCTACCTCACCTGCTCCTTCCCACTGAAACCCCACAAAGGCTCTTGCCCACATTTTCTTCCCACCCCCCCTGCCTCCTGACCCACCCTGGTGCTTCCCCTGTGGCCCTGTAAGGCGTGGCATGCCCCCTCCTCTCCCCTGGAACGGTGCGTAACAAACTACCTTTTCAACGGCATCCCTGAATAATAAAACTAACATTTAAAAACACCTTCCTCACACTCTCTTCTTTCATTTGCTTCTGAGAAACCCCACTTGAAAGCTCCCTGGCCTCCCTGGCATGTGCTAGCTGGAAGGCACAGGCTTTGGGGTCTGGCTGACCTGAGCTGATAGCTCCACTATGCCCCTTTCCAACTGCTGGACTGTGAGTCTCTTATGTCACCTTCTCGACCCATCTGGAGAAATGAGGATCATGGCGTCTATTTCATAGGGTTGGCTGGGGATTACATGAGATAATGCCGGCCATGCATCTAGCCGAGGACCTGGGACAGGGGTTTGCTTAACCCACATTAGTTGCCTTCAGTGAACCGAGAGCCTCCTTTGCTGTCTGCCTCTGCCTGCCAGTTTTATTGTTCAGTCACGCAGGAATCTTGAGAAAACCCGTGGAAGATTTATTGTAAGCGTTTCAACCTTTGCTTCCTTTGTTAACCTCCATCCAACCAGAGCCTTTTATTTTCCCCTTCGTAAGCCCCTTGCAGGCTCTGGCAGGTTCTGAAAGAGCACTTTTGATGAACTGCCTGGACCCAACACTCATCCTGGCTGCTCTCTCTTGCTGATGGCTCATTGAAGAGTGCTGCAAAGAGCACAGAACTTGAAAAAGGCACATCCCCACCCCAGAAATGTCAGGGTTTTCAAAATGAAATGCCAATGAACTGCCCAAGGGAAGAACCATGTCTGGCACGACCCAAAGTAACAGCGGTTCAGTGTCCGGAACATTATGGAATTTCAGTCAACACTCATTCAGCATGCGTGTACCAGCACCCCTTCGTGCTCGCCTGTATGCCGAAGGTGGGGACACAGTGGTGAACAAGACCCGGTCCTTTCTCTCAAGCAGTGCCCAGGTTAGCCTGAAGAGAGGAGGGTGGTGGAGGTTACTTATTGTGACAGCTAGAGGCTTCTCCACACAGTGCTGTAGCTGACATTCTCATGGTTTCCCTTTGTTTATCTATTCTCTCTTGACGGAAGTTTTGCCATGTTTAAACTTCCAGAGAGCAATGAGAATGGAGGCTTCTGGAAGTGCTCTGGGGCCCTCTCTCAGGCTCCCCTCTCTTCTTTACTTATGCTCACTCCTTAGACGATCTTATGCTGCCTCTACCAAAGGCACGTGGGCCATTTTTCTGTGTCCCAAATTCAAATTGTAATTCAAACGTGGCTCTCAGAAGGACAGCATGTGTGAAAATCTTGTTTCTTTTATAAAAGGTATGAAAAAGAAAAATAAACTGAACAAAAACAGAGACATAATACAAAAATCAAAAAAGAAAAGAAAAAAAGACCAAAACCAGCACTAAACCTTGTATTTGATTCCAGAAGTTGAAGAGGGTGAATTATAATGACTTTCTGTTAGTGTGGAGAGGTGTGAGGAAAATGACACTCAGAATCAGAAGACAATGACTACTCTGCTAATGAGTTTAGAAAATAATGCTCTTTTTGCCTGTTTTCTCATCTCTGAAATGATTGAGTCTCTCTGTAGTAGAGAATCAAACTGTACAGCAACCAGTTGCAGTGCTGCCTGTGATGTTTGCTCTCAGCTCTTAAGATCAATGCCTCCGAGGAATCTCTGTTGTGGGAATGCTCAAAAGAACCAAACTCTTGGCTCCCTTTTCCCACTTAGTGAAGCACTACGGCTGAACAAGAGAAAAAAATAACGGATAAAGAAAGAGTTCTCTAGCAAACGATGCCATGTATTGATGGGGTGTTTGGAGTTGACAAAGTATCGTAAACACTCATGTTAGCGCCTTTCATCTCCACGAAAGCCTTAACAGATGGGCAGGATTTCTTCCCTTTTTATGGTGGAGCAAACCAAGGGCAGGGATGTAAACTGGCTTCACTGTCACCTGGCTGTTCAGTGGTGAGTAGAGACAGTGGTTCTGGCACATCCGACTTCAAGAATGGAGCTCTCATGCCCAGGCCTACCACTTCCTGAAAGAACTCCTGGAAATTGTCCCTTCTCCTTTGATTTCAGTCAAACCCTTTCTGGGAGTACATGGAACAGTTGGGAAAGTCTCATTCCTTTCTGTTGAAAGCCCCATAGCCAGTCATCACTGTAGTTGCTGGTGCTACGACTGGGCCTCCTGCAGCCAGGGGACACAGGCTAGAGAGGTCCCCGGGTGCCCATCAGTGGCCCCAGACCACTGCTCTTCCTGAGCACACCTACCACTTATGCCATCTTGCCTCCCCACGAACTGTTTCCTCTGCTGGAAGACCTTCAGAGCCCCGCCTGTCAATGTTGGACTCAGAGTCACCTCCTTAGGAACCGTTAACTGATGCCCAGCCTGGTCAGGCAGCCCCTCCACACTCCTGCAGCACTCTATTACGCCTGCCAGTCAGGATGATAACCAATGATCTCATTCTCTTTCAGGGGCAGTGGGCTCCCTCTGCAGACATCATTTCTTTCCTTCTTTCCTTCCTTCCCTTCCCTTTCCTTCTTTCCTTCCTTTCTTCTTTCCTTCCTTCCCTCCCTTTCTTTCTTTCTTTCTTTCTTTCTTTCTTTCTTTCTTTCTTTCTTTCCTTTCCTTCTTTCTCTCTTTCTTTCTTTCTTTTTCTTTCCTTCCTTCCTTCCTTTTTTCTTTCTCTTTTCTTTCTTTCTTTCTTTCTCTTTCTTTCTTTCATCCCTCCCCTCCCCTCCCATTCCCTTCTTTCTTTCTCAGAGTCTCACATTGTTGCCCAGGTTGGACTGCAGTGGACTGATCTCAGCTCACTGAAACCTTCATCTCGCGGGTTCAAGTGATTCTCCTGCCTCAGCCTCCTGAGTAGCTGGGATTACAGGCACGCACCACCACACCCAGCTAGTTTTTTCTATTTTTAGTAGAGATGAGGTTTCACCAGGTTGGCCAGGCTGGTCTCGAACTCCTGACCTCGTGATTCGCCACCTCGGCCTCCCAAAGTGCCGAGATTACAGACATGAGCCACTCTGCCCGGCTGACATCCTTTCTTCGACCATAAATTCCTATCAGAATTCCTCTCTGTGTCAGACTTCTAAGATGACCTCCAAGATTCCCAAGCCCTGGTGTATCTCCCTATATAATCTCTCTGTGAAGATGAGCAGAACCCGGGAATATGATGGGATATCACGCCTGTGATTATGCTGTGTTACAGAAGACTCAGGTTCAGCAGGATGAAGGGAGAAGTGCTCTTGCTGGCTTTGAAGAGGTGAGCTGCTATGTGGCAGAGAGGACTCGTTTGCAGGGAGTGGTGTGTTCTCTCTGGGAGCTGAGAAAAACCCTGGGTCAACAGCGATCTAGAGAGCAGAGCTCTCAGTCCTGCAACCACAAGGAACTGAATTCTTCCAACAACCAATGAATTTGGAAAAGGAAGTCAAGGCCCAGAGGAGAACCACAGCATGGCTGACACCTGCATTGCAGCCTTGCAAGAGCCTGAGCACAGGTTCGCCATAACTGGTACCTGGGCTCCTGATCCATGGGAACTATGAGATAACACATGCGTGCTGTTTGAAGCTACTTCATCTGTGGTAATTTCTGACACAGCAGTAGAAAACGAATACACTCCCTAAGGAGATTAAACGCACAATGACGGACCTGTTACAATTGGATGCCATTTCATCTCCCATGAGGGATGCAGAAGAGCACAGTGGTTAAGAACGAACTCTGGGGTCGAGCTACCTGGGTTCAAATCTCAGTTCTGCTACTTACTGTTATGACTTTGGGCAAATTACTTAACTTTTTTGTGCTTTGATCTGCCCCTCTGTAAAATGGGTCTAGTAAAAGTATCTACCTGAACTAACTTACCATTGAACTTACTAAATGTAAACGCTTAGAACTATGACTGAAGCATAGCAAGGACTACCCAAGCGCTTGCTAACATAATTAGCAAATCAACTGAATTTGTGTTTACAAACACAGAAGATCAACTGCTTCATATTATAGACATGGAAACTGAGCTCCAGGGAGATGAAGTGTCTTGTTTAAGGCCAGAGGGACAAGGCTAGAGGGATAGGTCTAGATTCACAAACTAAATTTAACCATGAAGGCAAAGGCTCTGGGAGTCCATAGGAGAAAAAGTCTCATCCTAATCTATTCATGAAGAAATCAGGCCTAAATCAAAGAAAGCAGTTTCAGGCTTCTCCATACGAGGCATACAACTTAAATTAGGTTTGTGGTGGCTCACGCCTGTAATCCTGGCACTCTGGGAGGCCAAAGTGGGTGGATCACTTGAGGTCAAGAGTTAGAGACCAGCCTGGCCAAGATGGTGAAACCCCTCTCTCCACTAAAAATACAAAAATTAGCCGGCATGGTGGCGCACACCTGTAGTCTCAGCTACTCAGGAAGCTGAGGCAGGAGAATCACCTGAACCCGGAGGTGGAGGTTGCAGTGAGCCGAGATGGCACCACTGCACTCCAGCCTGAGCGACAGGGTGAGACTCTATGTCAAAAAAAAAAAAAAAAAACCAAAACCAAAAAACAAAACAAGATACAAACAAAAAAAAACTTAGTTTTGTCTTTTTGCCTTTTTCTTCTGGTGTGACAAAGTCTCTCTGCTTGATGAAATATTAGATGAACTCTTGTGAGGTCTTTCCAACTAGACGTTATCATTGGGCCCTGTCATCTTCAGCCTGCTGAGTTCAATTTTAGCAAGAATCCTGCTAAGTCATTTTAGAGAAAATCTCTCCCCTTTGACATCTGATCAAATTCTTTTTTTTTTTTTTTTTGAGATGGAGTCTTGCTTTATTGCCCAGGCTGGAGTGCAATGGCATGATTTCGGCTGGGCTCACTGCAACCTCCGCTTCCCAGGTTCAAGGGATTCTCCTGCTTCAGCCTCCTGAGTAGCTGAGATTACAGGCATGTGCCACCACACCTGGCTAATTTTTTTATTTTTAGTAGAGATGGGGTGATTTCACCATGTTGGTCAGGCTGTTCTCAAACTCCTGACCTCAGGTGATCCGCCCATCTCAGCCTCCCAAAGTGCTGGGATTACAGGCGTGAACCACCGTGTCTGGCCTGATCAAATTCTTTATACCCCACCTTTGGGGTCTAAGTTCTTGGACTACCTCCAGCAATAATCCTGGTAAGTCAGTTTAGCAAGAACCAACCAACCCTTGACGTGTCCTCTGAATAATTTTGCATCCACTGACCCCCTCATTCCACTGGTTGGCTATCGATCTCCAGCTGTCCTTGCTGTATTCAGAGCTGAATCCAAGCGCTCTCTCGTCTTGACACATATTGTGAATAGTCCTGAATAAAGTCCCACTTACCGTTTTAACAGGTGTTAGAATAATTTTTTCCTTACCAGGTGTCATCTGTCTTAGAAGCCTTCCATGATCCCCGGCCTGGAGTAAGCACCCTTCTCCCAAGCTCCCGTCACATCCTGGGCACCACTTCCCTTTACCAGCCTGTACGTCACTACTCACACACCCATCTGTCTCCCATGAGGGCAAGGATAGTGTCTTATTCATTTTCGAATAATTATCAGCTGGCACAGCTGCTGGACCCCAGCAACTATTTAAAAAAATGAACCAATCACTTGTTTACAGGAGGGTTTCTGTAATGTCTAGTGCTGAATGCCAGACACGCTGCTAAAGCTCCACAAATATCTGGAAATAAGGGGATTCTTAAAGGTGTAAGGAGACAGTGTTATGAGGCGTCCTCTGCATCACAAGGGGGTTCGTTAGAAAATGCAGAATCGCAGGCAGCACCAATAGAGTCAGACTTTCCTGAGACCCTCACAAACGATTCATATACACATTCAAGTGTGAGAAGCACTGGTATAGGCCAAGAAAAGATAAATTCCCCAAGGACTAGGCATATTCTGACTACTAAAGTCCTTTCTAAAGCAAAGATTCCTTAATCTTGTATTTATCTGTATCCCTAGGAGACTACCAAGACAATTGAACACATGAGAATATACGATGGGGTAAAAATCAGTAAGCAAGAACTCAACAAGGGAAAAAAAAAGAATGAAAGAAAACATGAGCACTGGGGCCACGTGGGCCTAGGTTTGATTTTCAGGGCTTTTTTTTTTTTTTTTTTTTTTTGAGATGGAGTTTCGCTCTTGTTGCCCAGGCTGGAGTGCAATGGTGCTATCTCCGCCTCCTCGGTTCAAGTGATTCTCCTGCCTCAGCCTCCCGAGTAGCTGGGGCTACAGGCACTCGCCACCATGCCCGGCTAATTTTTTTGCATTTTTAGTAGAGTTGGGGTTTCACCATGTTGGTCAGGATGGTCTTGAACTCCTGACCTCAGGTGATCCACCTGCCTTGGCCTGCCAAAGTGCTGGGATTACAGGCATGAGCCACGGCACCCAGCCAGGACTCTTATTTAAAACCTCTCTGAGCTTCTGTTTCCTTATCTTTAAAATATGGAGAATACTACATCGTGCTTCCCATTGCTGATTAAATAAGAAAACGTATATTGTCCAGCATACGTTTGTTCTCCATGATTCTCCAGCAGGAGTATGAAAAGGCTAAGACGCTAACTGAGCGGGGAACAGCTGGTCTGGCTGAGCCTACGTATGATGGGTTTGGGAACATCATATGAGGCCAGCCCACAGACTCCTGTCTGCTGGTTTACTCCATGCCCCCTGTCCTTATACCTCACACTCATTTCACTCCCATTCAGGAAGCTGTAGAGAACAGTCTTGGAGTCAGAGGAAAAAAAAAAAAAGAGTTTGATTTGTGGCTTCACCAATTACTCAATCTCACCAAGCCTCAGTTTCCTCATCTAGTAAATAATATCTTCTCATGGCCAGTCACAGTGGTTCACGCCTGTAATCCCAGCACTTTGGGAGTCCGAAGCAGGTGAATCACTTGAGGCCAGGAGTTCGAGACCAGCCTGGCCAACGTGGCAAAACCCTGTATCTAGTAGAAACACAAAAATTAGCTGGGTGTGGTGGCGTTCGCCTGTAATCCCAGCTACTCAGGAGGCTGAGGCACAAGAACTGCTTGAATCCAGGGAGGCAGAGGTTGCAGTGAGCTGAGATTGTGCCACTGCACTCCAGCCTGGGTGACAGAGGGGGACCCTGTCTCAAAAGAAAACAAACAAAACCCCAAAAAATCCCATCTCTCATGGGAGTCCTGTAAGCTACAGAAGCAACAAATTTAACACACCAGTGCTAGCCCAAGTGCTCCATCAATGGTAGCTGCGATTGCTTAAAGACAGCTCTGAACAATATTAGAACGTTGAAGGCAGATCTGTTGTCAAAGAACAGGATTACATCAAAGTCTTCCATCAATTTCTTTCTGCTGAATTAGACATGGGTTATGTTCAAATAACCCAGAGTTAATGAAATTGTGAAGCTCAGAATTGCCTTTTGCTTACTACAAGATGCACTAGACTGCAGAACACATCATTTACGTAGGTTTTCCTGGGATTCGGGGGTCTGAGAGTGATCAGCCGATTGTGACCCAGCACCCAGGGACCACCAAGAAAACAGAGGCATTTCTTAGAGACTTCTAAGTGGAGCTTTTTGCCTTGAGGCCAGAGTGCTAGGCCACTGCACATAAAGAGGCCTCTATGCTCTCCCATTGCATTGATACTGGAATCAGCAGGGTGAGCAGTTTTCTATCACGTACGTAGAAGATGTTTCTGATCTTCTCAATATTAAATGTTGACCTTAACATTCATGGGGAAAGAAACCAAGTCACTCAGTTTTACCTAAATATTATATAATCTTTGGGGAGGGTGAAGATTCAAAGCTGGAATATTAATGAGCTAGATTATGTGGGCCCATACATAATGGCAAAAGTCAAGAATTTTTTTCTTTTTGAGACAGGGTCTTGCTGTTGCCCAGGCTGGAGTTCAGTGGTGCGATCTTGGCTCACTGCAACCTCTGCCTTCTGGGCTCAGGCGATTCTCCTCTCAGCCTCTCGAGCAGCTGGGATTATAGGCACCTGCCACTAATTTTTTATTTTTGTATTTTTAGTACAGATAATTTTTGTATTTTTAGTAGAGATGGGGTTTCACCATGTTGGCCAGGCTGGTCTGGAACACCTGGCCTCAAGTGATTCGCCTGCCTCAGCCTCCCAAAGTGCTGGGATTACAGGCGTAAGCCACCATGCCTGGCCCCCAAAAGTCAAAAATTCTTACATCACCGTTTTGATGTATCTTTTCTCCTTGTATATCTGAGAAACTAAAAAAACTATGAAGGTTCACATTTATATCCACACATAATAAACATGCATTCTAACACAAAAAGCATTTCAACGGAAGCTGATGAATATATCTCAATAGCTGTTATAAAACTATTTTTTTTTTTGAGATGGAGTCTTGCTCTGTTGCCCAGGCTGCAGTGCAGTGGCGCAATCTCAGCTCACTGCAAGCTCCGTACCCCAGGGTTCACGCCATTCTCCTGCCTCAGCCTCCCAAGTAGCTGGGACTACTGGCGCCCGCCACCACGCCCGGCTAATTTTTTGTATTTTTAGTAGAGATAGGGTTTCACCGTGTTAGCCAGGATGGTCTCGATCTCCTGACCTCGTGATCCGCCTGCCTCAGCCTCCCAAAGTGCTGGGATTACAGACATGAGCCATCGCGCCCGGCCTCGTTGTTATAAAACTTTTAAGCAGGTAGAAAATAATCACTTTCATTGTCTGGTAATAAGGCAACTAAGTGACATATTATAGTACACATTGCCTTAGGGACCCATCTATTGAATCATCTCAGAAATGTATACATCTTGATGGTAAACCTTCTGAAGCTGGCTTTTTAGCACTACCTGCCATAAAATTTTGTCACATAATATGCTATATAATATTAATAAACTCAAAAAATTACATATGCATACAGACATATGCATAGCCTTGTGTATGCATGCTTATTTTTCATTCAAAACACTGAACTAACAAAACAACTTCTGAATTTAACCCTTGTATTCTGGTTATACAAGACAATGTCATGTTTTATAAAAATACATGCTAAAGTATTTAAATTTAAAGGGGCATGATATCTACAATTCATTTTCAAATGTTTGAGGAAAAAACTATGAAGAGTATGTGGCAAAATGTTAACAAATGGTTAATCTAAATGTAAGGAATAAAGTTCTTTGTATTATCCTTGCAATTTTCCTGTAAGTTTTCAAACTTACAGTTTAAAAAATAAATGAAAATAAAACAAAACTAAAACCGCTTATGTTAAAGCCACAAAGTGAAACCAGCCTTGGCATTATCTGTTTACTTTTCTGCTGTCTAGTGAATTGCACTTACATGAAAGTAGACTGTACCTAGTTCACTGTTGCATTCATAATGTCCATCAGTGAGTAGATGCTCAAGAAATTACTTGTGGAATTCAGAAAAAAATGATAAAAAGTGCAGTGAAATTACTGATGTCACTAGAGCCTTTGTTTTCTTTCTTCAGCACCACTGCATTACTTACCCAGGAATCTGTCAAAGCTTTGCTCTCAGTGAGCCCTGTCAATCATTTCATGACATTGTCCTGGCCTCATTGATCAGATGGCCTTGGTACCATACCTTGGGAAACACTTTCCCAGAACTGCCTGGCATTTTTTCATTCCAGAAGACATTATCTCTTAAGACTATATGAATGTGTTAGAACAAACCAATGACCAAATCTACTAAATATTCACAATCAGAAACCCTCCTTTTTTGTGGCACCCCCATTACCTCCTTTCGGATATCACCAGTTATTCCTTGAAATTAAAGGACATTTCTTAAAAGCAGTTTGGTTAATTGAATGAAAACAAAGATCACAGTATATCCGACATTAGATCCTATGGGTCTGAAACCTCTTAGAATGCATATGGCAGATAAGTGACATTCCATAAACTTGAATGGCTCTAAGCTGAATAATAAACCCTTAGGGTTAAAAAAAAAAGAGGAAAACAAAGTATATGAAGTACATGAAGATACGACTGTACATGCCTGGCAGCTAAGCTGATTTCAGTATTGTATGTATGGGAAGGCAGTAGCACATTTTAGTGGAAAGACAGGGGTTTTTGAAGCCAGCCAGATTTTGGTTCAAATTGTGGCATTCCATTAGCAGCCTGTGTGACCTTGGGCAAGTCACATTAATTTCTCTGGGAGCTAGTTTTATTAGCTAAATAATGGGGATAATAATACCTCCCTTATTTTATAACATAGCTGTGAGGATCCATCATTGCCAACTACCATAGAAGTCTTGGTTCAATAAAGGGTAGTTCTTACTATCTCTACCAAGAGTGTGCAGGAGCTGTGTCTGAGAGGGGATTTGAATCACATTTCTTTCACTAACACAGAGCTCCCTAAAGGCCTGGTGACCACAAATGAAGCCTTAACTCAAAGACAGTAGTCTTTGAAAGGAACAGAATTAAAGTGGGGTCTGTCCTTTCATGATGGGGCACAAAGAGGCTATTAGTCAACTCAGCAAATATGTGCTCTGTAAATCGGCTCCACACATTCAGACAGATCACGCTGAAGCAGCATGCTAAGTCGGGGTACAAGGGAGAGCTTAAAACTCAGTGACTCTACCTGAGCCATGTAATCTAATGAACAACCCAGGAGAAGCAGAGAATCAATTACTACCCCCTAGAGTGGAACCCAGCTGTCTGAATATGATTATAGATCACCCAGGTCTATTTCAAATGAATTTTCAGGAAGTCCATGAGCATAGCAAGATTTGGCGTATTTTAGGAGAGATTGCTGTCTAGATTGTGTTATTGGATGGATGTTAAAGGAAGAAGACTAGAAATCCAACAATCTTCCTACATAGGTTCAGATTCTCTTGTCTGTCACTGTTTCACATCTGTTTCCTTCTTATTGGGAAAGGAAGTAGCATTGCGGGTTATGTGCTTCTGGATTCAAAGAAGTAGGATTTGATTTAAATTCTAGGTCTGCCATATATTAACCATGTGAATTTGGGGGAGTTACTTAATTACACAGAATGCATTCAGGTTCCCCATCTAGAAATGTTAATATCCACTTTGCAGTTTTGCTCCAAGGGTTCGGTGAACTCATGCCTGCCAAAGGCTTCTGCACATAGTGGTTACTGAAAACATCTCAGTTCCCCTGCACACTGACTGTTAAGGGGGCCAAATGAGGGAACCTTGTCTTTCCTCTCAACTGAAAGCCAAGATTAGTATTGGCCTATTTAAGCATGAAAACATCAGTGTGACGCATTTAAAGGCCTGTTTTATCCCCCAGGGAATTGAGGCAAAGGAATCAACATCTTTTGCAATTACCTCTGCCCAAATGGCTACAGCTCCCCACACATAAGCTGGGGCTGGCAGTGAACTGCTGCTCCCAGTGTAAGTTCTGGGAATGCAGGCTGCTGGCTCTGTGGACCTCAGCCTCCATTGGGTTGGCAGCCTCTCTGCTGAAGCTGGGCATCTGCCAATGTCTGGGCTCCAGCCTTAAGTGAGATTGGCTTACAGTGTAAGGCACCTGTCTTTGGGGAAATCGGATTTTCTCCTGTTGGTGTGAAGTATCAGTTTCTGGCCTTATTAAATTCACTGTACATGAAGGTACATATCTTCTAGTTTATGCCTATTGTGTAAAAGTAATTAGCACCTTTCATTCTCAGAAGTGACCCGATTTAGATGACAAACTATATGGTCACCAGCTACGCCCATAAAAATGCAAGTGAAAGCAAAGTAGCTGGGCATGAGTCAGGGGCCAAGCAAAATTTTAAAAATAAAAAGGCTTTAGAGAATTAAAAATTGATTTTTAACATTGAGGAACCAGTGCTACCAGCAGGTTTTCACTTGGCTCGAGTAGCAGGTAGTGATTAATTCAAAGACTGTATCGGTATGCGTACATCTCCTAACAGTGGTCCTCTCTAGGGAAGGAGAAGAAATTAGTGAGTGCCTCTATATCTGTGTATCCGTCTGTGTGTGTTTGTGTGTACACAGGGGAGAGAAAAAGTGAATGATATGCTGCTGGTAAATATTAAACAACTAGCTCTTGGGGATGGGGACAAAGGAATCACTGAACATGGAATCTGGAAATATGCCCCAAAAGGCCTTATGAGCATGTAGAAGCTGGCCTGGCACACCACTGAAGAAACTGGACTTTGACATGTACTTTGAAAACTTTTTTGTTCTGCTTTATACATATATGTCACTTTTTATTTATAAATGCTTGTATATAGGCTATATACATGTATGCCCTGTCTATATATATATTTACATATATACATAAGCCTAGCTAGATCTATGCAAAAATTAGTCCTAATGGTAATTTTCCTAATTCTTGTATAAGTTTCAGTGTAACATCCACTTGAACATGTAACATACTGAGTGATCTCACAAACCCGATTGCTATAGGGTCCCACATGTCTACCAGGCCCAAGGATGGGATGTTCCCTTTACAATTGATTACCAGGATTTACCCTCTTAGCCCACATCTGGTCGAAGACAACACCTGGCTCCAGCGTTGAGAAAGATGCTGAATAGAAAACTTGAAGATGGTTTGAGTTAGAGACAGAGTGGGATCTAACTTCAGGCACAAGGGGAAAAAAAAGGTTAAAGTTCAAATGATGAGAAAAATAGAATCGGGGAACAGAAAGTATGAAGTTGCCGTTTATCCACTGCAATTTAGCTCTCTATGTCAAGGTGTGTCTCAGTAGCTTCTTGCAAGAGTGGGAGGGGAATGGGGAAGAAACAGTCTGTACTTTCATTTATTAAATGCAGCTTTCGCTGGTCACATTGCAACTCAATACAAACAGCCCAGCAGAGGGTAGGGCATTAACTCTTGTTCTCATCAATGTAAACACAACATTAATATTGAAGATTAAAGAAAATGGGTAAAAAGTCCAGTGTCTCCTCAATCTGTGTGAAGGTGAAGGTGGTTGTCTACCCTTGGACAGGTCCCAAAGGGAGACTGAGGTTGTCACCTCTTCCCATCCACAGTGAAGCAGGCAAGAACCAGAGGAACCCAATCACGTTCTTCCTGTACGTCTCCAGATGGATACGTGAATCTTCAGAACTGGGCTTGCATGAATTATTAAAGTTCTTCTAAAGGCCTGAGAGGTTCGTACATTGCATGTGCACTGAAATAGTTCCTTCAAAGCCTTTTCCCATGAATCAGTCTCTGCCAATAGAAAATGTGACCGGTGTAAAACAGTCAGCCCTCGTAATTCCGCAGTCCCCATCGTAGCCCCTGGATTCTGGACAGTAGGGAGTTCAAAGTCACGGGAGCCTCGGTGATCATCCTGAAGGAAGCTGCCCATGTTTAAATATTGGCCGAAGATGCTTGACCTCCTTCCTGGGCCACTGCTGATAGAGGGTGGTTGGTAGAGGCAGCTGATTTTCCTTTAGAGCCTCAAAGGATCAGATTTTCTATTCTGGATTGCCAGCCCCCAAAATAAACAAATAAAACCCCCAAAGAAAAACAAATAAAAACAAAACAGGAGTGACTTTGGGGATAAGGAAACCCATCAACCCCACCTCCAGGACCCTCTGGCTACAATATCCCCATCAGATTTTTCCAAGTGGTTGGTTCAGATCACCGGTTTGCCCTCCGTTTGAATGCCCAGCTACATTGCAGGGCAAAGGGGACAGTTTCCACTTAATAAAGACAATTTCACTTCTATTTCCTGGGATGAATAACCCCTAGCACCCTGACTTCCCTTTCTCCCCAGTTATGATGGGAAGCATAATTATTAAAAAGCAACCAGAACCTCCTAAAGCCCTGCCTTGATCTTGTGGCTTTGCTGTAAGATGATAACCCTTTTACTTCCTGTCACCCCTTGATTTCTCATTCTTGAAGAGACTCATCTAGGTGGGCCGCATATCTAACCTCTGGGAATGCAGGGTTGTGGGGCAGAGAGGGACTGGCTGGATCCTTGTCCAAGGTCTCTGTAGTGAGGGCAGCTTGGCTGGGCCAAAGAGATAAAAACAAACCAAAAAAGCATGGCTCAATTTTGAATTTGAAGGCTGGGCTCCAAACAGCGAGTGGCACTTCCCCTACAGCATGTCTCCCCCTAGTGGTGGGCTTCTTGGTGCTAGCTGTTGTTCTCAGCTGTGAGATACTTCAGGGCAGCAAAGCCGTAGCGGCGGGACATGTCCTGCTGAAACTCTTCCTTGAGGGTTTTGAGACAGATGCGGTATTGCTTGTCGGAACGGAACTTGGTAATGTCGAAGCTGGGGGCATGAGGCATGTGGATCATGTAGGCGTTGGGCAGCACAATGAACTCATACTCCTGGAAGAAGACAAGAGCAGCGTGAGAACCTGCCAGAGCCCGGGGTCATGCATGATGAAGGCCCAAGCAAGTGACTGAATGGCTAGTGAATGAATGACTTGATAATGGCACCCACAAGCAGGTGGCACATGGACAGCACGATAGCTTTGGAGTGGGGCAATTCAGGGCTCTTTCCATGACCTGGGACCAGGAAAATGGCTTCTCTGAGCCTTCATGTTCTCATCTATAAGGTGGAAATAATAATATCCTTGAATGATGACCAGGACGGGGAAGCCAATACTGTATAAACAGTGCTGAGACGAGCTCATAGCCTTGAAAAGGTTTCTTGATAAATAGATGTGAGCTCACACCCAGTGGACACTCTAGGATGACAGACGCCAAGGGATATCGTCTTGCTCGATTAACTGACATCTGTTTATGATTCCTCATAGGACTTGACGCGACCTGTCAGCCTCAACAGATGAGTGCAAAAGAAGGCACACAAAAAATGAGAGACACGATGAAATAAAAACAAATGTTTCGCTGGACCTAAGCTCACCAAGAACAAACCTCTCCCTGACACATCTTTATTGCAGGTCACACTGTCACCCAGTATCCTCAACTTGGCAGAATACAGCTTAATACTCAGGCCAAAAATAAAAGGCCTCTGAATAGCCAAAACAGGTGACCCAGATTTAGGTCATATCGCTTAGAGGAGAACTCAGCACACTTTCACTCAGATATATTTACTCTCATTTTGGACATATTGTCTGATAAGCTTTTGTTATCTAGTTTCCCAGCCCAGAGCGGATAAGAATAAACTCAGGGAAAACTGGCATGGGGAAAGGTGGCTGTTATAGGTAGAACAATACAACAGCAGCAAGAAAAGACAGTTGCTGGTGAGGAATGAGTGAGAAAAACCATCAAAAGAAAATGTAAGATCTCCCAGAGCTGAACTGTCTGGGACATTTAATGGAGGGACAAAGAGCCCCACCAACCGCACTAGCCCCATGGGTGTGGGTGTTATTACCTGGTAGGTGTGCACTCATTATTTCCTTAAGGTACTGGAAAAGGTTAAGAGTATGTTTGGGACATGCTATTCGCAAAAAAAAAAAAGAAAATATGCAACGTATTTTCAAGAATTCTGTCAAAACTGTCCAAAACAAACAAAGTCCAGGTCTCATGGCTGGAAAAATTAACTTTCTTTGAACCAGTTCATCTCACAGCACTGCTGGACACATGAACATGACATTCCTTTTAAGCAGAAGCTGAGGCTGACTGAACACTGTTGTCTGTGAGTAGCACTCTGCTCATTCAAAGTATTATAGAAAATATGGATACTGACAGCCCTGCTTTCTGTTGTTAAATATGGACATGATTCTAGAACCTTCTATCTGCATCAGTGGTTCTCAACCCTAATGCTTCTCAATCACCTGGGACTGCTCTCAAACGTATTGGAACTATTGGAAGCAAAGTTCTCCTGGTGATTCTCATGAATGGCCAGCGCTCAGTATCCAACCTTAGCTTTTTCTGAATTGGAGCTGCTCTTGTTGAAAAATCTTTGCACTGTGCACCAGGAGGAGAGGTCTTGGAGAAGGGCATACAAAAGAAAAGAAAAAAAAAAAAAAAAGGCTGGGGCTGGAGGACCGAGGAATCCTTCTGCTAATTTAACCAGAGCAGTTTTGCTTTTGTTTGTTTAACACAGGGGCTGAAAAATTGGAGCATGTCTGGTCCATTTCATGTTTTTGTAAATAAAGTTTTATTGAAACAGCCACACCCATTTGCTTAAAGACTGTCTAAGACTGAACTACAATGGCAGAGTTAAGTAGTTGAAAAGGAGACCTGCAGGTCCCATAAAGCTCAAAACACTTACTATCTGGTCCTTTACAGAAAAAGTATGCTAATCCTTGGTTTCACCTACTAGAATTCTGTAGAAGATTCATACTTTGAAGTAGGAGCTCAATACATATCAGTTGGATGAATGAATTCGTGATTAAACAGTCTCAAAGTCACCACTCTTTTAGTAATGATGGATGCATCTATAAATCTTTTAGTAAAGGGTGGAATAACTAGCTGCATCTTAGCAGCATGCTTTGTCGTGTATATGGAACTCTAAGGATGCTTCGTGTCTGTTACGTGACTCAAAGACCAAGTGATGAATGGTCACATTTGCTTGTCTTCATCATCAGGTTGGGTGAGGATGAGGAGGTGAAATGGTTTGTCACAGGAAACTCACGTTTACCTGGGTCCTGGCCAAGAACCCAACTCTCACCCAAGGGTTGAGGAAGGCGTAATGGTTTGGGATCAAGAGCCTGAGGATCAGTACTACAACTGGTCCTTGAGCATATCTTGTTCCCTCTTAGCTCTCCGCTTTCTTGTCTCCAAGGATCCCCTAAGCTCTAGGATCTAGGCCTCTCCCCCGTCGATCGCACCAGGTGGATGCTCCATTCTTCTCACCTGCACATCCAGCTCCATGATATGAGCCACTTTGTTCCAGCCAAAGCCTACAAACCTCCGGTCGTACTCCGGGCAGTCACGTCTCACGACAACGTACGGCTCAAAATCAGCCTCCCATTCGACCCGGTAAGGCGTGGTGGCGGTCCGCCACTTGGCGAAGTTTGTGGGTGCGTGGCCTTTCGTCCAGACGTGGTACCTGAGACACACGGAGAAAAGCCACTGGGTGGAGGGAAGGAAGCCAAACTCTCCAAATGCAGCCGATGTAGAGGAAGAAGGGGTGTACACTGATGTAGTCCTTGGGTGAGTTGAATTGTCTCCCTCCCAAAAGCTCTGTTGAAGTCCTAACCCCCGGTACCTGTGAATGGGACCTATTTGGAATCAGGATCTTTGCAGATATAATGAGGTTATGATGAGATCACAGTGGATTGGGGTGGGCACTAATCCAATATTTGTTGTCCTTATAAGAAGGGGAAAATTTAGACACAGAGACACACAGCAAGAATACCATGTATAGACATCGGGAGAGATTGGAATGACGGGTGCATCTATAAATCAAAGATTGCCAAACACTGCTGGCAATCACCAGAAAGAGGCCTAGGACCTCAGGGAAGAAGCATGGACCTGCCGACAGCTTGATCTTGGACTTCTGGCCTCCAGAATTGTGAGAGAATAAATTTCTATTGTGTTAAGCCATCCAGTTTGTAGTATTTTGCTGCAGCAGCTACAGGAAACCCTAATTCCATCTGCTATCTGCACACTTCACTAACGAGGAGATTCTCACTATGAAAAGGAACTCTTGGAGGGCTCCATGTCATTTCTTGGGAATTGACTGCAGGTCAGCTTGTGTAGTGATTGCTGCCAGAGGCCACTGTGGTAGGAGTATCAGATGGTCCCTCATGACTCTCACTCTGTCCAATGCTCTCCCCTTGGGGCAGAACCTGTGAGTATGTATGTGATCGCTCCTGGGATTATGGTACATTATATGGCAGAAGGGATTGTTATAGATATAAATAAGGTTACTCACCACTTTACTTTGTGTGAAAATGGGAGATGATTGAATCATGTGACCCTTTAGACCTGGGTCTGGAAGAAAGCAAGGAGCTATGTTGGGAGCTGCCTATGGGGGCCATGTGGCAAATTAACTAGACTCTAGGAGAGCAGTCCCTGGCCAAAAGGCAGCAGGAAAATGGGACCTTAGGCCTAGGAATGAAAGGAGTGAAATTCTGCTAACCACCAGTGATCTGGGAAGAGGAGAACTGCAGATGGATGGTCTCCATCTCTTGACCTCATGATCCGCCCGTCTTGGCCTCCCACAGTGCTGGGATTACAGGCATGAGCCACCATGGCTGGCTGGGTCACCTCTCTTATATGTCCCTGTCCCCCACACTTCCTGGCCTGTTGAACGAGTACTCAACAATTGTGCACTAAACTGAGTGAATGAATGAGTAACCTAACAACATGAGAGGCACCTGAGACGGGCCCATGTGTGGGATGGCAATATGCCTCTGGAAGCTACAGAGAGACGGCAGGAAGCTGGGTGTCTAGTGAAGGAGTAGACGGGGCCCAAGAGAAGAGTTAAGAAAAGGAGTATCCAGAGCTAGAAAGAAAAACTTCATGAAATGAAAACAAGACAGAAGGGTGGGAACCCAAAAGCTTAGCTGCAGGGAGAGACGAAGTGGAAGTCTGGGTTCCATCTCATCCTGTGGGCA
Source organism: Hylobates moloch (assembly GCF_009828535.3). NCBI lineage: Eukaryota > Metazoa > Chordata > Mammalia > Primates > Hylobatidae > Hylobates > Hylobates moloch. Next base: position 19,209,160 of record NW_026652294.1, on the reverse strand, counting down.
GGCTCTCCGAAGCAAGGGAGGCGCTAAGTGAGAGTGAGTGTTCCGTGTGGCCAATGGGACACTTTCTCGCAGGGAATGCAGCTGCTTCCTTCTTTTGCTTTTCTACCACTGAGGCTGGACTCCCCCCAAACCCTCAGGGAACTGGCCAGTGTGGCTGAATGGGCATTGGCCAATGGGTGGGCTTTGATCAAGTTGTGCTGTTGGGTGAGACGACCAGGCTAGGGGAGGGCAGGAACTTGAACTTCAGCTCCATCAACACAGCAACTTCCATCAAAACCAAAGCCACTTAAATGGAAGAAAAATGAAAGGTGAAGCAATGCCATTTTCATGGAGTGTGGAAAAGGGATATTGCGGGAGATGTCAATCTCAGGTATGATCCAAAAATCAGGCCCAGAAGCAGTTACTTTTCCATTTGTGAACTTGCTGAACGGGCAGTCTTGACACCTGATGTCTTTGACAGAACTGGCACAGCACAGCTGATGGCCGTGAACTTGTATGAGGTTTAAAGCACAGCACAATGGAGCCATCAGGCCAGGGTTCAAATCCCACCTCTGTCACTTAGGAGCTGAACGCCTTGCAGAACAAAATGCTTTAATTAGGCGTTAATTTCCTTTTGTGTCAACTGGGGAAAATAATACCTATCTGGTTGAACTGCCAAAGAGCTTAAATGAGAAAACGTAAAGAGCCTGGTACAGTATCGGCATCTAAGAGGAATTCAATAAATGCTAGTTTAACAAAGTGGTTAAAAACAATGGTTCTGGAGGCTGCCTGCCTGGGTTCGAATTCTGTCATTCAACAGGTATGGGTACATTAACTACTTGGCACCTTTGTTTCCTTCTCTTGGCAAAACGTACATAGCAATATCTACTTCATAGATTTGTGATGATTATGTGACTTAATTCACATACAGTACTCAGAGTAATTTCTGATATATGGTAATTCCTCAAAAAAAAAAAGAGAGAGAAAATTCTCTTTATTATTTCTCCTTGTTTGCTTCCCAGATATGATGTCAATTCCTGGTGGTCTTGCTCTCAGTGATATTGACAGCCATGTTATTGGTCATCCATCTTTAGAATCTAAACTCTTGGACAATTATAATGTGAAAAGGAAAGGAAAACAACAGGGGAGATGGCGCCATTGTACTCTATTGTAGGGACAGCTGGGTCAGTTCTAGTCATCTGGCTGAGGAGGAAGCTTTGATCAGTTCAGCCTAGACACTGACAGCCTGCTGAAAGGCTGGGCAGCACAGGGTGCAGTCAAGTTACAATGAACCTCTCGTTAAAACAAGCCCCAGGCTGTGAATGACCAGGCCAGTAGACACCGGACTTTGAGTCTTGCTGTCTGAGGCTAGCAATGCCAGGTAGCCTCCTTCCCCGCTAAAACAGGGATGGGAAGATGAGAGAGGTTTCCTAGGTATACCTTACAGGATGCTACTGGGGAGAAGGTATTTGGGGCACTTTGCTTTAAGCAGTGGTTCTCAAACCTGAGTATGCATTAGAATGATCTGGAAGACTGGTTCCAACTCCAGAGTTTCTGATGCAGGAGGTTTGGGCTGGGCTTGAGCCTCTGCATTTCCAACAAGTTCCTAAGTGATGCTGAAGCTACTGGTCCAGGGACCACATTCTGGAGCCACCGCCCTAGAGGACTTGTGGGGTGTGGATGTTTTCTCATTGCAGGTGTGGTAGGGAGCAGATTTAGGCTGCTCAGAGGCTGAAGAGTTTGTTATTTTGAGAGCAGGTGACAATAGCAATTTCTCAGAGACAAGGGCTGTAATTTAGCACTTGGCATGATGGCTTGCAAGCTGCTGGCCAGAGCAGCAATCATGGACACAGCAGGCCACATCCCAGCTCTTGTGGCCACAAATGTGGCTGTGAAATGCGTTCTCAGTTCACTGTGGTATGAAGATGGTGGGAAGGATGCCTTGGAAATGTGTCAGGTGCTCAGCCATCAAACTATGGCATCCATGGGAGACTTAGATTAAGGTTTGGTCTGCAAGTTTCAATTTCGAGGAGCAAGTTTTTACCCCGCATCTTTAAACCCTGGTTAAAAAAAAAAAAAATCCAGGACTCAATCAGTAGCCAGATGGTATTCTGACTAAGAACACAGGTTCCTCAGACCTGGGACGAATCCAGGCTCTGATATTTATTGGCTGAGTGTCATTGGGCAAGTTATTAAACTTCTCAGAGCCTCAGTTTCATTATCCATGCAATGGGGATAATAGTATCTGTCACATAGATTTATTGTGAGAATTTAATATGTAATCACAGTGCCTGGCAGATGCTAAGCATGCAATAAGTGGTAGTTATTTCTTTCAGAAAAGAAGGAAGGCTTGGGTTGGGTGGGGGGTTACTAACTCTTCCAGGTCACTTTCCAGAATTCTGGATAGAGGAAGAGGCCTGGAGTTTGAGTCCTGGCTCTACTGGGACCTCTCCACTCCTCAGTTTCTTCATTTGTATAAAATGTGAAAAATGATAGCCTCTGAACTGTTGAATGAACAACCCATCTCATAAAGTTATTTTCACAAGATAAAGTTTGAGGAAACTTTCTAGAAATTTCTAGAAACTTAATCGTGGTATGAAAACCCAAGTTATTAAGACTATAGTGTTTTCAATAAAATTCTGATGGTCTAGAAAGGTATGCTTTTTAGCCTCAAGGAAGTATTGGCCATTCTGGCATCATTCACAATGGTGGCCTCACTTTAAAACTGGAGCAGGGCCGGGCGCGGTGGCTTAGGCCTGTAATCCCAGCACTTTGGGAGGCCGAGGCGGGTGGATCACCTGAGGTCAGGAGTTCGAGACCAGCCTGATCAACGTGGAGAAACCTCGTCTCTACAAAAAAATACAAAATTTGCCAGGCATGGTGGCGCATGCCTGTAATCCCAGCTATTCAGGTGACCGAGGCAGGAGAATTGCTTGAACCCGGGAGGCGGAGGTCGCAGTGAGCCGAGACCACGCCATTGCACTCCAGCCTGGGCAACAAGAGCGAAGCTCTGTCTCAAAAACAAACAAACGAACGAACAAACAAACAAACACACACACACAAGCAAACACCTGGCGCAGGCAGAAGCACCAGCCCTCTCTTCAGACTGCTCAGTTACGGCACCCAGCAGGCTACCTACTTTCCCCTGGATCACTACATGTAATGCTGCCGCCTGTCCCCAGGACACGGAACCTGTTCACACCTGTGCGGTGGCACAGACTCCTGGGACACTGGGGACAGGTGACAGGGCAGCTCCCTTGCAATGTTCCTGCAGTACTCAGGGGCCTGGGAAAGAAGGAAAATCAGGGTTCCGTTTGCGACGGTCACTTGGGCAACAGGAAAGCTGGCTACCACATGTGCTGGGTCACCTTGATGACTTGAAGTTGTTGACACAACGGCTACACATCCCCCAGGCCTCAGGGGCTCAGAGAACAGACCACTCATACCACAAAGAAAAAGGAAAACCAGCACCATGGTGCTAATGGAATGAAACCCACCTACCAGATGAATGAATGGACAAGCACACAAAAGAGATAACTCGGCGCCAGGAGATGGGAGCAGGAACCTAAACTGAGTTTAGAAGAAAGGACAAACAGAAATAAGCTAAACCTTCCTACCCTTCCACCCTCCAAATATGCCTGCCCTTCCATCTGAACACATAACGTCTATTATCCATGCACAAAAAAGTACATAGCACGTACCGGCACGGGGAGAGGAGGGAGATTACAAGGACGTCGTCTGGAGAAAGCGGTGCTTTCCTGGCCTCACAATGGACTAAGGCGAGCAACAAACTTCCGGATCAATAGCTTTGGCGTCTGGGTTTCCCAGGAGAAAGAAGGCCTTCGAGCACCTCCAGAGTTCAGCAGCTAGAGCCACTCACCTGAATGTGAAGAGGGTCCCCATGTCCAGCATTGACAGCAACTCCGCTTTCGACTTGGGGAAGGACAGCCGGTAGCGCAGTGTCTCGAACGCGGGGACAATCATTGCTTTCTTGGTGTTGGCAAGGTCAAGCTGGATGACAGACTTCCTGAAAAGAGGGGACAGGCAGAGAGACAGAGTCCCTGTGACACCAGGCCAAGGTCTTTCCTCCGTGAGGGCAGGGTGGTCATTGGCCCAGGGAAGTGTGGGAAAGAAAGCTCAGATCATCCTCTAAATTAAAGATGGGGAAACTGGGCCGGGTGCCATGGCTCACGTCTGTAATCCCAGCCTTTGAGAGGCCGAGGCAGGCGGATCACTTGAGTTCAGGAGTTCGAGACCAGCTGGCCAACATGGTGAAACCCTGTGTCCACTAAAAATACAAACAAATCGGCGGGGCGTCGTGGTGCACACCTGTAGTCCCAGCTACTTGGGAGGCTGAGGCACAACAATTGCTGGAGCCTGGGAGGCAGAGGTTGCAATGAGCTGAGATCATGCCACTGCATTCCAGCTTGGGTGACAGAGATAGATTCTGTCAAAAAAAAAGGGGGGGGGTAGAAAGAGAAAGAAAAGAAAAGAAAAGAAAAGAAAGGAAAGGAAAGGAAAGGAAAGGAAAGAAAGAAAAAGGAAAGAAAAGAAAGAAAAAGAAAAGAAGGAAAAGAAAGAAAAAGAAAGAAGGAAAGAAAGAAAAGAAAAGAAAAGATGGGGAGCCCTGGGAGGCAAAGCATGTTGCTAAACACTTGGGGAACCCAGCGTGGAACAGGATCTGCTGTCCCCGAGACAGAGAGCTTGGTCTTCCTGGAGAATAAAGAGAGGGCAGACCAGACTGAGCGGCTAGGAGAACCTCCCACACGTTTTCAGTGTGTGCTCCTGCCAGAGTCAGGCACAGAAGGAAGGCTTCAAAGGACCACAGGGGTTACAGCCCAGCCTGCTTGGTTCCCTGGGCTGGTCAATCACTCCTACTGCACCTCTGGTCGCACCAGAGCAGGTGGATAGAGAGCCGATGAGAGAATCACCAAACTGGGCACTTTCAGGTTCCATTTCAGTGACTCCCCAACTCCTTGAATTCTCCAGACTCCAAGCCTTTAAAGTAGCCAGAGCCACCCTAGGCAGCCAGTGCTGGTAAGACAGAGCTCTGGTAACCCCCCTGGGGAAAGGTTCTCCAAAGTCTTGCCTTAGTGCCTGGCCTTCCACTCTGCTCCTCTGAGACCTGATCCTGCACGCCCGGGTTTGTCTGCCTTTTCCCAGCTCTGTGGCTGTCACTTGGAAAGGGAGAAAGGCTCATGGAGGGCCATACATGGCCAAGCATCTAGTGCCATATGGCATGAGGCTTTCTTTTTGTTTTTTGGAGACGGAGTCTTGCTCTGTCACCCAGGCTGGAATGCAGTGGCACGATCTCGGCTCACTGAAACCTCAGCCTCCCGGGTTCAAGTGATTCTCCTGCCTCAGTCTCCCGAGTAGCTGGGACTACAGGCGCACGCCACCACGCCCAGCTAATTTTTGTATTTTTAGTAGAGATGGGGTTTCACCATGTTGGCAGGGTGGTCTTGATCTCTTGACCTCGTGATCCGCTTGCCTCGGCCTCCCAAAGTGCTGGGATTACAGGTGTGCGCCACTGCGCCCGGCCAGCATGAGGCTTTTAATAAACACAGACTGGATTTGAACCCTGGCAAGGTCACTTTATGAGTCCTGCCATCCTGGGAAAGCAATTTAGCTCCTCATCCCTAAAATGATGGCAATAACATCTACCTCCTGTACACCAAACAAGGTCATATACTGCCACTTGGCACATCTGGCCGGGGCAGGCATGCTGTGACAAGTGGTCACTATTATACTGCAGTGCTATCACGACTCCCTGGCTTGGACATTTTGTGATCTCTCTTGGCCAGGACCTAGGAATTCATTCTGGCTCCTGCTTGGACACTGACCTTTGGGTCTCAAGGTCATCATGGCTGTCTGTTTCCATCTCTGAGATAGAGAAAGCAGCCTTTCCTGGGGAAAAGGTAGGCATTGTAAGGCATTTTGAAAAACCACTGAAAGCAGCAGCCCTCCGTGGCCATAAAACTGTCCACTGAAGGCTGGGCACGGTGGCTCACGCCTGTAATCCCAGCAGTTTGGGAGGCTTAGGCAGGCGAATCACAAGGTCAGGAGTTCGAGACCAGCCTGGCCAATATGGTGAAACCCTGTCTCT